>NW_017728912.1:46615-47724 GCF_001723895.1 Crocodylus porosus | reverse complement strand
AAGTTTTTCTGGATCTACTACTAGCAGGAGCATCAAACAAAAGATAAACTTGTGGCAATATTTATTTATTACCTTGTTAGGGGCCATGAAGATATTCTGACCTATTGCCATAACCTAAGGGAAGGCCTACTTTACTATTCAGTTCCCTGAAGAACTGTCTTGAACCAAGCTTTGACCATGAGCGAACATCCATTGGTCAGAGAAAAGGCTCCCATTTACTTCAACAGTACTGGATCAGGTCATCAGTGTAGAGAGACAGATTTAGCCCACCATACAACAAAAAGCCTTGATACAAGCACAACAGTGCCCTTCAAAGTAGATACATTTTTTCCCTTCCATGAACAATGTACAACCAGACAAGATATGTGGTAAGGGAGTAGTGAATTGGTGTCAGATTTTCATGTGCTAGTTTCTAACTTGCTACTCTACCCTGAATTCTGCCTAAAAATACACGGTTATTGTTTAGTACATATGCATCATACAGTGCAATCTTTCAAGGGACCCTCAGTTCAACTGTAAATACCAACAGCATTTATGGATACACTTAAAATATTTAGTCATAGACACACATCATATAAGTAATACTCCCAGGCACAGGCATTTCCCTGGAAGTAAATAAATAAATAAGACTACTTCATGGTTTGCTGAGCCTGCTATCACATCAGTCATGCAAAACTGTGTCAATCAAAGCAGGTCAAGAACCTGAGTGCATTTTTAGGATCTGCCTTCCCACTCCACTTTGGTTGACAACTGATTTGCAAGGCCCACTGAGCCTCCCCCGCATCTGAAGATTATACTTATACTAAAGGTTGCAAAAACAGCCCTGGATCTTCAGTCTGATCACTAAAAGAAGCAAAGGGAAAGATTGGATATATGCGTGTCTGTGTGCGTCTGTAAGGTGGAAGGCTGAAAGTGCCTTTTTCTTACAGTTCCTGTTTCTTCTGATTTGCAAGTTTCATAAGGACAGATAATTCTTTGGAAATCATATCATAGAATCATAGAAGCAGGGTTGGAAGGGACCTTGCAGATCTTCATGTCCGACCCTCCACCTGGGCAGGAGAAAAGACTGGACTCAAATGAGTCCAGCCAGGTAGTCATCAAGCCTCTTC
>NW_017728912.1:29385-45460 GCF_001723895.1 Crocodylus porosus | reverse complement strand
CCATCTGGCATCACAGTGGGGAAGTCCCGGTCCCTGCACAAGAAAACAGATGTGAAGAATTGGTTAAAGAGTTCTGCTTTCTCCTCTGGAGCAACCACCAGATTGTCCAGCATACTTTGCAGGAGCCCCACATTACTCAGAATTGTTTACAATTAACTCCATTTCTGAAAACAAATATATAATTAAGTGCATTGAAATATGCTTACAGTATACTGCAAAGGGTGTAATGACAAAGTGGTAAAGGAGGTATCCTTTTACCAAAAGAGTTTCTTTTATCCACCCCATGTATAAGATGTGTATTTCTAGAGCATCATACACCTTCCAAGTAAATAAGCATTTCTCAGAACCATAACCAAGTGTGAACAGGCTTAGCCTATCCTGAACCAAACATACTATTACCAGCCAGACTTAGATCCATGGTTTTTTTTCAGATTTGTTTTTTGTGGAAATTCATAAACTACACAGGCTAAACTCTTCTTCACACTTTCCTAAACTTTCTCCCCCCAATGGCCTTCTCCTACCAATTTTATATTCTAGTTTGAACTAATTACATCCAGCATGTTTCAGAAAATATTGGACTGAATCTCAATATAGGAGTTAAGTGTTTGAGTCTTGAGTTTGAGCCCTTCTGTCCCACAGAGGGTCTTAGATTCTGTCTCCCACCTAATCAAAAGAGCAGGCAATGAGCTTTAAGGGAAGCTTTATTTTTTCTGGAAATATTCTTTAAAATAAAGATATTGGAGGTTAAAATAAAGTGAAATTAAGAAAAAATGTAAGCAATAATGTACCAAAGTTGGGAATTAGATTGAAATTGTCATGAAAACCCCCAAAACAGAAAATGAGAAATTGTCAACATCTCATAATCAGAGGTAATATTGATGCTAGAATCCAGAAGCCCTTACCAGTAACCCTGAATTTGAAGCGATTATACCTATACTACAGCCACAAAATGCCAGCTACTGAATGATGTAGATTCATCCAAACTTTTCTTAAATTTCATTTTAATCCCTCAATTATGGTTCTTGTGAGTGAATATGAATTATACAAAAGTAACAATTAACTTGTTTAAACATTATTACATAATAATATTCAAAGCAAATGCAGTTTTCAACATGAGAGGATTAAACAGGAAAAAATATCAAGTATTGTAATAAAGTCTTTGCTGGAATCATAATCTTGACACAAATATGGAGGGGGAGGTTAATTATTTTTTCATTCTCTTTGATTTAACACTCAACTCATTAATCTGAGTAAAAACACCTTTCTAAAAATCTCCCTGATTTTTCTGTTCTCATTAAAGAACAATAGTAAAAATAAACAGTGGCATTTCTGTCTAATAACCCCATTTTGCAATGGCATTTCAGAGTGATTACAGTCCTAAACCTTCCACTTCAAGCCCCACCCAAGGAACATTCAAACAATTTAAAAACATATTTTCTGGAGTTTCAGAGTGCTTAAAGTCCCCCTCACCACTTCCCCCGCCCCAAAAAATTCTAAATGAAAACTGTAAAATGAATGACCAGAGGGAGGGGAAGAGATTTCTTCTTTTTCTTCTTTATAAGTTTATTATAGAACTGAAAGAAATGTAACTTAAAGGATTTATTGGGGGGGGGGGCATTTTTCTTTAAATATAATAAAAAATCAGAAAAAAAACATACATATCAACATGTAGCAAGACAGACCCGACAGGTGGGTATCACCCTCTAGTAGCCATTTTGATCTGGCCCTACTCACTCACTCTGAACTCTCAGGCTGCTGACAGATGGGGGGATGGGGTCTTTTATCAGAAGAGGAATCACAGCAGTTTGACTCAGCTCCCCAGTGTCTGTCTAGTTCACCCTCTTCAGTGGGGCTTTTTGGAGCTCCAAAAAGCCCCGCTGAAGCCCATGAGCTATATAGATACTGAGGGATGCACATGAAACATGCAATTCCTCTGCGGGGCATGCACTGCGCTCCATACAGGGACTCACTAAGCTGAAGTTAATGTGCTGTTTGTTTGTTTTTTTCCCACATCTGTAAGTCTCACATGCCATGCCTTGATCTTGAAGTGGGGAGCCTGCCTTCCTGGGCCAGTGGTCTCAGAGTGCTTTTCCTACTCTGGGCATGCTAAGGGGACTCTACTTCACTGCCCGAATTGCCTTCAGGGCTAAATCATGGCTTCCATCCTTCCCTATAGACATGCCCGTGCCTTACAGATGTCACTTGGTATAAATTTGCAGAGAGCCCTCCAGCCCTTAATGCAGCAGGCCTTAAGCCTTTGTGTGGGCTTCAGCTTTCCAGCCATGGCCCTCTTACTCTGGCTGGATCCCTCAACCCAGGGCCACTACCATGGACCTTAACTCCTAGGCCCTTTGGCCCTGACCCTGGCCTCTTGGGCTCTGGGCCCCTGAGCCCCATCCCCACCCTCTTACGCTTGCTCACTGTTTGGTTGCAGGCTCTGATCCCCAGTTTTCAATCTAGTCCTCCAGCAACAGCAGCAGCATTGCTCTAGGTGCTCTCTGTGGTCTCCAAGCCTCCCTTTGCAGCCATTTATAGTCCCCCGGTGTAAACATAAATGCAGACAATCTTATCTTCATCATTGGAGAAGTACCATTAATGCTGCCTGTAAAAGATCCTTCAAATCCAGCAGGGAGATAGATGGATCAACATTAGCATCCTCTTGCAAGCGAACACCACAAGCATCAAGGCGATGATCATCCAGCATGAACTGCACTGTGCCAGCCACATCATCTGGATGTCCAACTCCAGGCTCTCAAGCACTTCTCTTCCCCAGGGCCTATGCACCATGGCACCTGCCCCTCACACTGCCTGTCCCACCTGCCACTTGTCCCCACCATGCCTGCTCCCTTGCCACTCCCCAATCCTGCTGCCTACCTCCGGTACCTGCCTACCCTGACACTTGCCCCTCTTCCACTTGTTTTTACTCCTAGTTGCACCCCCAGTGTCTTTCCCCCCAGGCTGCTCTCCATCCCACCACTTCCCCCCCAGTGCCTGATTTCCTACTGCCAGTCACGCCCTCAATACTTCTCCCCAAAGTGCCTTCCCATCTGCCATTTGCCTCCCTCTGTACTTGCCCCCCAGTTTCCTCCATTGCCCTCCTACTAATTGTGTCCCCACAGCTACTCGCCTTCCCCTCTATGTCCCACCACCCCCTCTCACTACTTCTTCCTCTGTGCAGCAGCTCTTGTTTTGGTTCTGGCTCAGGACATGGAGCATGTGGCTCCAGTCCCAGGTCAAGCTGGCACCAGCAGCTGCAACAGTTCAGGTCCTGGCCCTGGCCCTGGCCCTGGCCCAGGACAGGTTGTAGCTGTGGCCTCAGGCCCTGGTCAAGACAAAATCCAGAACCAGAGTTATAGCAGCTCAACTGCCAATTCATGGTCTCCCCTGTCCCCTCACCACTGCAGTCTCACCTGGGCTCCTTCCACCCTGGCCCTGGCTCAGGGGAGGTGGCAACTGTCACCTCCATTTCTGGCTCCAGCTCCACATCTGGGGCTGAGATTTCAGCTGCTGTGTTGCTCTTAGCCAATACTCAAATTGAAAAAGAGCACCCCCCCCCCATTATTGAATAGGGGAGGTGCAACCTTTTCTTGAGTTCAAATAAATACAGTAGTCCATATCAAATTTGTTATGTTACATTATATATTCAGACTGATGGCACAGAATGGGGAAGAAAAACAGATATATTATAAATATTATAATATAATATTATATTTGAAGTATTTGCTATACCTAAAAGCTCAGGTCCAGACTGGTGTTCTAATACTCAGTGCAGCTGCATTCAACTTTTTTCAGGGCAAGAGATTTCTAGGCATCAATCTGACAAAGCCATTTCTTCCACTTCATGTGAATCCATCAACCTCTTTTCTTATTCCAAAACAGTTTACCAGCCATCATAGGAAGACAGACAATTATAAGATTCACCACGGACCCTCAATACAAACCAATTATGATTCAGTAAGGTGACGTATACAATAGTCCTACATACTACAGTTTTAGTCTACCTGCTGTGTTATGTGTGTGTGTCGTATCTTATTCTGAACATCCTGACTTCCCACAGGATGAGAATCTAGATAACATGATTCAACAACTTAAACCTTGAAAGACAGACAGATATACTTGGGTTAGAAGTTTCAGAAGTGCTTTCCTCTAGCCAAGAATTGAAATGAAAAGAGTGAAAAATACTTAACCTGAAGGTAGTGAGTTATTTATGAAGTCTGTCATTTGATAAAAATTTGCAAGTGAAAATAGGACCTAATGTTTTGCTATCTTATTACTGTTTATGACTGTCTACCATGCTGGCATAATTTGTTCTGTTCTTATTAACCATATGACCCTTTATCACACTTTCTAAATTCAGTTAACATACTTATATTTCTTTAAAGTATTGCTGAAATAGTACCTCCTCTCCAGCCATGTTCCACTGTGCACTCACTACCCAATTACACACAATGCGGTCAAAGTGTCATCAGAGTTATTAAAGAAATACAAAATAACAGAATAATTCAAAACACTGTATGCAGTGCACAACACAGTATTTTATTTTGAATACTCCAGGCACATTTTTTTTGGAAAATACCAGGCACTTTTTACTGATTTAGGAAGAAAGGTGCAGAAGAAATGTTGCTGCATGCTTCTTCCTCATCCAGTTGACAAAAAAAACTGTGCATGACCATTACTTTTTGAGCCTTGCAAGGACTTGGCTTCTTTGTTTCTTTTCTCTCTCTCCTTATTTATTTACTTACTTAATTTCCTCTTTCTTTATCGAAGTGGGGAAGCAGCTAAGGATCAGCTATTTACACTGTGCAACATGCTTACTTCCGAAACCAATAAGTTTTCCAGTGGTAAATGCTGGGGATGTTAACACTGCTTGGAGCTCCTCTGAGTTATCTCCTCAAAGTTCTAGGTACTATGAGAGGATTCACACAATAAAAGGAATGAATTATAGCACTGTTTCTGAGTTAATCCTACTGTAAGTGAAGAGTACAAAGTTGTCTTGAAGGCAAGACTTTCTGTGCAGGCAGTGAAGGATATACATGGGGGAAGGGGTGGGGTTTTTGGGTTTTTTGCCTTGTACATTCTGGGTATGTACAGTTGTTACGTGTAGAGCAACCTAACTGAGGTTAATCTAACAACTAATTTAAACCAGGAATATGCTAACCGTAACCTGTAAATATTTGGAGTATAGTCCTGGGACTGAGAAAGCCTGCCCTCTCATTGCAGCCCCAGGCTAGTGTTCTTCCTACCCTTCCCTGATCCTGACTGAACTATTTTTAACCCACCAAAACCCCAAGGACTTGCCAACCCTTCCAGTCCTGCCCATCTCTCCTCCCACCCCAAATTACTTACTCTGATTTCCCAGCAGGACTTCTAGGACTAGCAGACGGTTGCATGTGCCACTCCCTATCTACATTCAAGTGGTTTAAAGAAAACTAGCTGAACATAGACCAGGTGTGGCAAATGTCTGTACACATCCTCTGAGACCTCTTCATTGGATGCAGGCTACATGTTCCACCTCATTAGGAAAACTACTGCATGAATCTAGTGTTCCAAGACAACTATTTTCCAACCTGTGAAGTTGTCTTAGTTGGAGGGATTTTAGATCATAAGACACATACTCCATAGAATAGGAACAGGATAGGTTTTCATTAGGAAATAACAGTTAACTGAAATGTATTACCTCCATATGTGTCCACCTAGATAGTCAATTAAATATTAGTCTCAAAGGATACAACATGGCATAGCTTGACTGACTGTATGTCATCAGATCCCAAATTGATTCTGATGTGATACAACAATCCAATCTAAGAGTCCTAGGATAGGGCGAGAAAGAATTTGGTAGTCTGATACAAGGTATACCGTTGGATCCTCTAATGAAACAGTTCTCATCTGGGGTGCCACAACACCCCACGGTGCCATGACACCCCCTCAAAATCTTGTGAAGCCAGCACCACCACAATGGGTATTGGAGCCAGGTAAATCTGCTGTGTGGCAGGCTCTGGCACGTGCACACTTCAGAATTAAGGTGCTCTGAGAACCCTAAATCAGGCAGGACAGCTGGCTCAGGCTGAAGCTTTTCCCATTGTCTGGCACCCCAACTCTCCTGGAAACAGAAGCCTGTGGGACAGCACTACCTGTTTTATGCACCTCTGTTTCTGAGAGATGTTGTGCAGGGTCAGACCAGGAAGGGCTGCAGCATGAGCCAGCTTTCCTGCCTGCTTTAGAAATATCAGAGAACCTGAGTACAGCAGAAGCATGTGCACATGCTACAGCCCTTCCTGAGCTGGTTATGCAGCAGGCACATGGGGTAGTTTACTCACTAGCAACAGTACCCAGTTGAAAAGCACTGTCCTACAGGGCCTATTGACTTCCACTTGCATGTTTTGTTGAAGCTAATATAGATTTACTCTTCTGGGTGATTTCATTTCCAAGATGACTTTTCAATAGCATCTCAGAGTTTTATGGCTTTCCCAATAAGCAAACTCGAGCCTTTAGATGGCTATTAATTTGGTCTTTAAAGCTACATTAGCCCCATACCATGTTTCACTTTTGGCACTAGTGCATGCCAGACAGACTCACTACTGCTTCCTGAATCCTGATGTCAGAACACATTTCCCTTTTCATTTCAAATAAATTATTTTGATGGGACAAAAAGAATGTGGCTGGAGCCAGAAAAGTTAATTTTGATGGTCTTAAAATGAATTTATTCATATATTAATAAAATGTATTCATATATTAATAAAATAATTTTCTAATTTTGAAATAAAATGTTGAAATATTCTAGCCTGAAAATGCTTGGATGGAACTGTTTGACCAAATCAAAGTATTTTCTCTACTCCGTGAACTTGCTAATTTAAAATGCTTCCACAAAATATTTTGCTGTTGGACTTTCTATTATCAAACAGAAAAATCAACTTTACTCTCTACCTCTAACTATAATTACTACTCCAATTAAAAAAAAAGGGGAAAAAGAGGTGAGAGGAGTTTACCAACAGGGCTAACCAAAACTGATGCTAGTAGTCATGATGGTCTATGAAAACTGGTCCATGATTTGGATCATTAAACCTTTGGAAGGTGGTCATTACTCATTCTCCCCTAGAGTGGAGCTGGATGCTGAACCAGTATACCAAGTTATGGTGTTTTGTCTTCAGAAACTGGGAAGAGAATTTAATAAATGTATCTATAGAAAACAAAGGCAGAGTTTTTAATCTAGATGGAAAGTGTTTCTAACATGTTTACCAGAGCAGTGGAAAGCAAAGGATTTTATTTTCCAAAGACTACATTATTTTTAAGTTTTTTCATTCTTATTAAGCTAAAATATTTATGTAGTATAAGTTTATAGAAAGGGAGCTCTCCGTATGTTAGCCATGGGTACTCAAGCACCAGTCAGCAGGCCACATTCTGCTCCTGGAGTCTTGCCTATGACCTTCTGGGTTCTCCATGAGTCTGAAAATGTAGTGGTGGGTGAGCAATGGCAGTGGTAATTACCAGTCCCTTGCGGCCAAATTTCTGGACCCATGGGGAGCCTGGCAGGCTGCATACCATAGCCCTGTGCCCTAGATGCATGGGGCTTGGGCTGTTTGTGGACAAATTTTGGCATGTACAGCCGGGCTCAGGCAGTGCAGGGTCCAATGTGGATGCACAGGGCTGGGGAAAGGTGAGGTCCAAACAGGTCAGTACGGAGCCCAACCCCACAGGCCAACTTTACAAGGGATCTGGCCTTTGGACTAGTGCCATGCCACTCGGCCAGCCTACAGGGCCAAAAGGCTGAGCACCACTGTGTTAGACAAAACATTTAAAAAAGTTATTGTCATTCATTTTTCTGCCTATTTTTTTAATAATGTTTCTGTTTTTTAAAGATGATTATATGCATAATTTCAAATCAACAGTTCCAAAAAGAAGAGAATCTTATAATCTTTAATGAGAGGCACTGAAAGATAAACAATTTTGCAAATTTATGTATCCCTTTTAATTTTAGTCAAAGGCACAAATAGAAGTATATGCCCCCAGTGACCTGGGCTGCTCTTCGGCTAGTGTGGGAGAATGCAAATGCACATGGGAAATGGGAAAGAAAAAAGATTAAATAAGTGCTAGAAGTCATAGTGGTCATGCAATGAGTCAGAACAAATAACTGTTATAATAAAACTGAACAGCGTTTTCTAGGAGATCAAGTTGAATAAATGTTTTCACTCGATCTGAGCCTTTAAGAGGCCACTAAAATCTAATTCTGGACTCTGTACTTTTTTATATTTTAATAGTAAACCTCCAGAATGTTTTTGTTTTGTTTTGTAAGGCTTTCCCTTTCCCCCACTACCCTGTAGACATGCTGCAATCAAAATTTGAATTCAAATTCTTTTAGCTAGTCCATCATCATAATGAATAAAGATCACTGATGCCATAAACTGCCCTTGTTATAATTATCATTTGCTAGTGATAACAGTAGTGTTCAGGAGATATAATCAAGCAAAATGATGGCACTATATTAGCTACTCTCCATATTGTAAGTCCTTGACTCAGAGAAGTTCTGTTGTAGAATTATGAGAGGATGTAATAGTTAAACATAATAAACCAGAGGGAGTTTGGGGGGTGAAGGTTTTATTAAGATCAAGTTAAAGCTGAAAAACTGCACAGCTTGATCCTGTAATTGACACTCATTGGGCACATCTACATGACACTACTGTGTGGTGGTTACTGCACATTAATTTAGTGCTAAATAAATGCAGTTACTCAAGTTACTATGCAGTAGCACCAGCAAACACCTTTTAAATGTTGCTACTGCACACTAGCCTAATACTACTGTACAGGAGTATCTTGCCATGGTTTTTGCCAAGCAATACTATTGCTCAGTAGTATCAGACTACTGCACAATCAGTGTCTCATGCAGGTGCACCCAACAGCAATTATTTGATAGTATAAGATCCAAGATATCATTTAGGTCCTTGTCCTAGAGTTGCCAAAGAAAAAGCATTGGATTGCTTGTGGATAAGATTTTCAAGATGCCTAAGGGGTTTAGGTGCACAGTCTGGTTGACTATCAACTTGTATTATAGGCCTTATCTATATTAGAAAGTTATACCAGCCTAACAAATTTTAAAATAGTTAAAATTGGTTCAAATTCATTTGTAAACTCTTATCTACACAGAAAAGGCGGGTTTTTTTGTTATTTGTTTATTAATTGTAATAATCACATTTGTGAATTTAAACTAGGGTGAAAAAAGACTCTATAATATATATCTAAAGAAGTATAGTAAGTATGTCTACATAGGTAATAACTATGCCTGAAAAACTGGTAAAACTAATTCAAGTAGACAAACTCTTATCCCAGATTAAAGCAGATTTATTTCAAATTGGTTTAAGTTAGACATGCTTCCAGAAAATATTACACTTAAGACACAGTTAACCAGTTAACCACCTCTTAAATAGTAATGTTGCCATAAATTCAGACAATTAACGGTGTGATAAATTGGGAAATAATCCACAAAATTATTCCACAAAATGTGTATAATAATGTTGTGTTTGGTTTCCATCCTACCTTAAATTGACTGTGTGCAAGGGTCCCCACCATGCAGTCTGAGACCAGCTGCATGGCACATCTCTAGAACCAGTTCCAGTCAGGTCCCATGGGCTGGAACCTGACCTTTATCTTATTGTCAGTCCCAGCCCCAGGGCTACACCTGTTCACCAGGTACCTGGCTTTCTACTTGCTCATGCAGCAGGGGGATGCAGGGATCATGAACCTTGGCTCCTCCCTGCACTGTCAAGTAATAATGGAGCAAATGGAATCTGATCCCCAATCCCAAAATTGGATGCCTTGCCATGTATGTGTGGCATGACAGTAGTAAGAATTGTTGGGACTGAGGAATAGACGCCTTTGCCTCACTAAATGAATGAATGCCAGGGCCTTAAAAAACTATTTACTAAAAACTCAAGTCACTGTTACAATGAATTAGTTTAAAGCTGATTTAAGTTAAAAAAATATGCAGTTTTCACTTGTATCTAAGTCCCCCACAGGTACTTCTTTAAAATCCCCTTATTTTTAAGAAAAGGAAGCAAATGCAGCTCTGAATAAGAGATATGCACAGGGAAGATTTGCTGAGTAAGAACACATAATTTTAATAGTGTACATCCGCAGTTTAAATGGTCACCTTTTATTAGTGTGTACTGGACTTGTTTCACCTGATGATAGGAGTGGCAGGCACTACACAGTAGAATGGACAAGTAAAATAAGGCTTTTGTACTAATAAAGATTATGTAAAACACTGTCTAAGAACAGTTCAGCATAGGAAAACACAGAGATAGTGGGAGCTAAAAATAATAATAAAAATCCTAGAGTGACTTTCTATCCCTCTCTTGCTGTGATGGTCCACCATACAACTTTGTGTGAGTACAGGTGTATACACTTGCAAAAAGTGTATACACTTGCCAAAAATAAGCCATTGAATCACTGTACAAGATATCCTAAAGTATATTTTGACAATGTTTTAAGAGTATTTTAAGTGTTGGAAGAGGTCCAGAAATGTCATTGTTCCTCCTTTGAAAAAAAACAATAAAGATGTGGAGCTGTCTTAAGGGATCGAGAAATTAATGTATTAGTTTTTTATGCTGTCTTATCTAAAGGAGGTCCATGGCTTGCATTGATCTTAAGCCTTGACTATTCTGGCATTATCTCTTGGGGAAAAAAATAACTGTCAGCAACCTCAAAATCGAATTATGGGTTGTTTCTAAACCCATGAACAGCTTGTTATCTGAATTATTAGTTTGCCTATAACTATCAATGTCACTCAGTCAGTGAAAACTGTTACAGTATGGAAGGTTTCAGACAATAAAAACTACTTAGATCAGCAAAAAAGTGAGAGAAAACTAACAGTATAGGATGCACCCACATTTTTTCGCATTGTAAGATGTAGATGCATTGTAAGATGTGGTGAACCATATTGTTCAGTAAGACATCAGATATCTAGCAAGCAGCATTAGTCAACTGTCTCAGAATTGTTAAAGCACTGCATGTGACAAATTTTTCCCTCTGGCAAAAAGGCAAGCATTTTTCAGTAGTCTCTCCCTTCCACTTAACATGACATAACAGAACCAGATTACTGTTCTCCATGGCTGATACAAGCTAAGAAAATCTATATTCTGTGTGGGAAGGTGTCACGTGTGGGACACAATTTTTTAAAATGTTGTACATTCCTATTGCATTCAGAAAACAAAGCTTCTATATTTAAATCCTTTAATAGTCATACATTGTTTCTCCAGAAGAATGTATTCATTTTTAAATGGCTTCATTTATTAAGCGCTTTCTCTGGTGCAGGATGATACTGTTATAAATACTGTGACCTACATGTGTAAAACTCTCCTTCATAATTGCCTATCACAAAAGGGTTGTTTATTTTTATTTCTTTAAAATTTATTGTTTTTTTGTTTGTTTTTTGACAATTTCTGCTTTAATGCAGTAACAAGGTACAATTTATTCATCCATTTCATAAACTAAAAGAGCCTACTCAATGTTGATGTAGATCATGCAGAACTTGCAGCTATTGGAATCAGGGGCCGCATCTAGATAAACACAGACATTTGGTTCTCTAGGGACAAGTAGCAGTGGCACAGCTCGCACCTCAGCTACTTGTCCCCAGGGAATGTGCATGCCATACACGCTTTGGCATGTAGCAAAGTTACCCCAGGAGTGGTAGGGAAAGCTGGGGCAAGCACTGGGTTGGCCCCAAGAGCCTTACCTGGGGTCCTGGGGGCCTCCCAGGGCTGCAACTGTGGCAATCCTGCCGGGCCAAGCCTGGCCAGCAGCCAGAGTGCAACTCTGGGGGGCTTGACTGCTTTTCAGGTGTGCCTTCTGCCCATGCATGTACTGCTCTGGCATGCTCTGCATGTACTACTCTACTCTGGGTTTTTTTTAGACTCTGGATATCCAGGAGTCAAAAAAACCCACTGAAAAAGAAAATGGAGCAGCACGCATACAGGTAGCATCCCCTTGCAGCATGGAGAAAAGCTGATTGTGCGGTATGTGGTGCTGAAGATGTGTTTGCGCTGCCACATACCACATGGCTGTGCTCAATTGGACATGCCCAAGTGGAGTTTTCTTACAGAGTAAGATGCAGATTCTTGAGCTTTGACTACACATAAATCAGGGAAATTACGTAAAGCTAAAAAATACAGCCTTTTTGTATTCCAAAAATATTTATAGAATTTTTGGAAATGAATTCATCATGTAGATTAAAGTGTATGATAAGATTCCTAACTAAGGTTTAAAGCATTCCATAGGTGGAATATCCTTATCATTTATTTTTAAAGGATGAGTTAGAAATGTATATATCTAGCCTTAATATAATTCTTTTGGATTATTAAATATTACTTTACAATTACTAGGAGAATGGGCAGTCTGGTGAAGAATGAACTAGGAAGAAGAAAAAGCAGAAGTAGAAATGTAAACTTTTCCCATAAACATATTGCTTTTGATTAAATGTTTATCAGAGAGGATTGTCCACTCAAAACAAGAGCCCAGCTGAACCCAGGAAAGTCAATAATTCAGTGCTTAGGGCACTTAACTTGGAAGTACAGCTACAGATTTCTAGTCTGCCTGATTCTGTCCCTGGACTCGAACCTCTCCTACAACCAAAGTGAAAGAATGCACTAACTGTCAGCATATGAGTATGTCTCAGCCTCCTCTTGTAGCTATTTCACTTTGTATAAATAATTGAAATAGTCTTTGGGCAAAAGAGAGTATGTTACTCTAATGCTAGGCGATTAAGGTACTCATCTGAGTTGTTGGAGATGAAGTTTAAAGTCCCTGGTTTAAACCAAATTGACTTAATCCTGGGTTTCTAACACCCAAAGTGAACGCTCTAAGCATCTGTCTAGTGGCTATTTTGTTTGATACATGCTCACTCTTTTTCATTTAACATTTCTAAAGATCTTGGTTGTATTCTATATTGCCACAACAACAGTGAGAAAAGCCAACAACTATCAAAACTTCCCTTTTTGTAAAAAAACATTTTTATTTTCTTTGCAACCAACCCTACAGTTCTCATCTTTCTTTTCAGGTGGTCCAATAGAAATGATCCTTTCTATGGAGTAGCATAATAATCCACAAGCTCTTTGGTAAAATAAAAGATAATTCTGCAAAAAAATAGATAATCTATATTGGGGGTTTTCAACCTTTTTTAGTAAATGTACTGCCAGTGGCCAGATGTGGAACAAGGGGGGAGGGAATGATGTGCAGCAGATGTGGAGCTGGGGGGCAGGGGGAAACATAGCCAGACATGGAGCAGGGGAAGAGTGGCACATGACCAGATGAGGAGTGGCGGTAGTGCAGAGTAGTGGGTGGTCATGGTGGTGGTCACTGTATGAGGACTTTGCCCCTGCATTTGGCCAGCCGGGGGGCACCTGTGCAGCTCACAGAGGGGTGCCACTGTCCTCCTCCCCCCGGCCCTAATTCTGGGAGGCAATGGCACAAGGTGGTGGCGCTCCGTCCCTGCCTGCCCATGTGTACCCTCTAGGTACTTCCCAAGTACCCCTGGGGGTATGAGTACCCCCAGCTGACACCCCCTGACCTATATCTTGCTGAGCTAAAAGAAGCTGAAGAGTATTTAGTGTTCCTTGAGCATTAGGGGGTCATGATGGTTGCTGTGGCACAGCTCAGCCTTTCAAGCCCACTTTCAAGTATAAATGCTATTGCAGTTTAATATTCATGTACATAAAAAAAAAAGGTCAATTACCCTTTAACTGATTATGTTTTAGCCAAAGCCAATTCCAAAGAACTGTGGTGGCTATTCAGTGAATTGGCTAAGAATACTGTAGTGATGATCATATGGCATATTCACACATGTAAGCATTGTGGTGCCAGGAGCTTTGAAAAGCACCCGGCGCTGCACTGCTTTCAGTCAAAATGTGTGTTGGCTCTGAGAAAATGGTGGCAACACATTTTTGAACTAAAACACATTACAGGTTTTTCCTGTGCTGCTTATACAACTGCAGGCAGCATGGCGCAGCACAGTTTGCATCAGCTTGCATGCAGAGCAGACTTGATCAGCAGATCTCCAGAGCGTTGTTGGACAAAAAGGTATGTGTATGCACACACTGAAGGAATTTATTGACATGAGACATTTACTGCAGATTAGATTAATTAGCTCCACAATAAATGTCTTGCATCTACACCTGCAGGGCTTTAGGCTGGAGAAAAATAATAAACTCCACAGGAGAATAGTACTTGTATCCTAGTTTATTTACTCCACAGCACTGCACATGTAGGTGCTGAAGTGGCTGGCTGGGGCATGAGGGTGCTTCAGTACAGGGGGCTGCCTGCCAGTTAGTCCTGAACTGGAGCATGCTTATGCCTCAACCAGACCCTCCACAACACCTTGAGCTGGGTCAAAGCAGTCCCAGGCTGGCAGCTTAATCCCTGATAGCTAGGGCTGCTCCAACCATGCTCAATGTACTTTGGTCCAAGGTGCACATTCAAATGGCATGCCTGAGAGTAATCAACTCCAAAGCAATAAACACTGGAGTTTATTGCTTCACTTTAACTGCATGTGTAGACATACTCAATGACTAATAAAGCAGATTCCACTATATTATAATAAATACAGGTTATGAAATTATTGGCCCAGATCCTGCTACCTTTTATTGTACAATCAGTTAATCAGTACAGTTTAATCAAAAAAAATTTATACAATTTTTGGATATTAATTCATTATGTGGAAAAATTCCCTAGAAGTTAAAGTCAATGATAAGATTCCTAAAGAATGTTTAAATCATTCCATAGGTGGACTATCATTATCATTTACTTTTAAAGGATGAGTTGGAAATGTATATATCTAGTTTTGATATAATTGTGCAGTGATAATGATACACATCTCATGTAAATACACATACTGAGATCATCATTACAGTTTTCTCTACCATAGTCCTACAGATTTGGCTTTGGCTAATACATAATCTGTTAAAGGGGAATTAGTGATTTCTTTATGTATATCTAAGTGTAGGCTTATGATTCAAGTGTTCGGGGCCTTCTCCTTCTTCCATTTATACCAATGAACTAACTCTCCATTGTTTCATTGGGAATGGGAGAAAACCTCATGAGATGCAATATCACCTATGTGTCTAACTTCCCCTGTAGCACATGCAAGGGGAGAATGCATTACTCTTAGAAGCCAATAGCTGCATAATTGGATGCTCTATTGATAAAAATGAACAAAGGTTAAGCTAAATAGACTAGCTTGGCTTTGTAGACTTCCTTTAAATGTACTCACTGGCTTCACTTGTTCCATATGCATACAGAATTCAAATGTACTATTCCTTTAAAAATAATTCTGCATGAAATATAATATTAAAATATATTTTAAAAGTTTAGGCATCTACACATAACACTTGAAAGGTAACATTATACAATGAAACATGTTTTAAAAACCTTCTATTCCCTAGCAATATTAAAATCTTCTTAGATAAATAGCATTTGCTTGGGACCGATGATGGGAAATTACAGTTTTTACACAATGTGTTGATCATTGTTTTATTGATGTGTAAATATTAATAGAAAATTAGATGCATTCTACATTGTTATGTTAAAGTAAACACCCATTTCAAAAGTTAGAAAATGAAATGCCAGCCAACAACAGTCACCAGACAGAGCTGGTCACCATGAACAGTGCTTCCAGAGTCACTGCTCCATAAAGCTGAAGAAGTCACAGAGAGGGGAAGAGATGAACAGAGACCCAGATGGGAAAAAAGAAAGTGACATGGCATGGAGGAGAGAAGAGAGTGAGATGATTGAATCAGTGGAGAGCCAGGAAGCAACACGATGAGTAATTAAAAAGAGATAAGATACAGAGATTGAACTCAGCAAAAGACTCATAGAAGAGGATTAAAAAGCCTAGAACTTTTCAAGACAAAGGTAAAAAAACTACAGAAACAAGTAAAGCTTTTTCTTTTCAGTTTATTTATATAGTTTAAAAAAACTTAGGAACCAAAAATTAATAATTAAACTTTATAGACTTGAGATATAGAGGAAGATAGCTGGGACTATTTTGTCTTGTCATTGACCCTGATTTTATTATATGGGACTTGGTATTTGT
>NW_017728912.1:21332-29070 GCF_001723895.1 Crocodylus porosus | reverse complement strand
ATCTTCAAGAGGAGACTGGATAGGCACCTGGCTGGGGTCTTATGACCCCTGCCACCCCCAGTGCTCCTTTCTGCCCATGGCAGGGGGTCAGACTAGATGTTCTGTTTAGGTCCCTTATGACTCACTGATTCTATGATTCCATCCTTCCTGGAGCATAATTTTCCATCAATACGTGGCAGGTGATAATCGGGGCACCACTAAAATAAACCAGTAACAAGAACCTAATTGTTAATTGTAAATTAATCATAAAGTGACTGGAGGGTTTTAGCTTTATAAAATGATGATTACACTCACTACCTCTAAAGAGCAATTGTTGTCATGTGGAGCCAAGCAAACTCTCAGGATCTCAAAATTGTGCTGTTGGATGGCAGGGTGTAATACAATTGCACATACACACACACAAATCAATTAGGTGCATACACACTTTTACCAATTCAAAAATTAGACAATCAGTTGTCAATATCCACACACACTGTATACATACATGGATCACTAATTTGTAAATCATGCACATGATGATATATATATACACACACACATACACATACACATACACATTTTCATCAGTTCATATACATACCACCCACCTACACATACACACAGCTGAGTTCCTAACTTGGATAGTACAGTATGTATGTGTGTGCTTGGGGTACTTGGGATACCTGGAGGAAGGTTAAGGTGAGAAAGTAAAAGTGTAGGGAGTGAAAGTTGCTGGGAGTAAAAGTTGTCAGGACCAGGATTAGAACTGGTAGACTAGAGAGAAGCTTGCTGAGGAACTGAGAACTGGGGTTATTTTAGGTTAATTGATGTTAATTGATTTAAGGACAGTGCCCAAAGCTGGCAGAACAGGGGAGTGATGCCAGAAAGAAGCCAGCACAAAGGCTGGGATTGAAGCTGGAGCTACAGGGGAGCCAAAAGGTAAGTGGGGGGAAACTCGGACTGGGGGGAACTGGGAAACTGCAGGGGCTGCCAGGGAGAAGCCGGGAGCCAGAAAAGGGTTCTGGGCAAGTCATTAAGCTGCAGAAAGGGCTCTGGGGCTGGGAGCTGGAGAAAGGCTTTGGCTGCCAGGGGAACTGTGGGGCAGTGCTGGGAGAACTTGGGCTGGGTTGGAAAAGCCGGGGCCAGGCTAGAAGGCTGCAGCAGAAGTCAGGGGCAGGCCAGAGGGTTGTGGGGGTATGCTGAGAGGACTGTGGTTGGGTTAGGAGACCCAGGGCCAGGCTACAGGGCTGCAGGGGTGGGGGGAAGAACCGGGGAGGACTGGGACCTGGCTGGGAGACTGGGGAACGATGGAGAAGGGTCTGGGTGCTGAGGTTGGACCAGAGAACAGCAGGGAAGGGGAACAGCTAGAAAGTGGTGGCAGCAAGCCAGGGCCAGTAGGCTACCAGAGAACACAAATGAAAACAAAGAGAGACTGGGGAGAGAAAGTGGAGGCAGCCGTGCACAATGGAGGAGCCATAGAACACACAGAGAGAGGGACTGGAACCATCAGGGAGAGAAGGCAGAAAGAGATAGGGATTAGAGGAAAGGCAGAGCCCATGGGACTGAGATGGGGAGCTGGGTGTTAAAGCTGGGAACAGAGGGAGACAGCTGAGAATTAGAGAGAGAAAGATGGAAAAGTGGCAGTGAGCAGAGAAAAGGAAGCTGGAGCAGAATCAGAGGCTGGGGAGAGATCTAGGGGTTTGAGAGAAGAGAGAGAGAGAGAAATCAGGGAGAAGATTAAAGGGGCAGAAAGCAGAGATTAGAGTAGGGCTGGGATGTCAGAGGCAAAACCCAACTTCGGTTTCAAATAGCAGTGGGTTTATTAGACAGGAACAGATGGGGACACCATATACGGGCTCTAGAGCTTATTAGTTCCCTTATATCCACTGACACATACACACATACAATGGCAGCAGGGGTCAAAGATGCTTGGTAGAGGGGCTGAACTCCAGGAGGAGAGAGAGACAGGTTCCAAGCTGGAGGAGGAAAGATACAGGTAATATCTACCTATCCCAGGCTGAAAGTTGGTCCTTGATGGCAAGTCAGAGTCTCCTTCAGCAAGATGTTGTCCAGAGGGGATCACTGGCAGGGCCTCTGGGGTGTGTCCCCGACAGGCCTTCGTAGATCCCTCCTAGTAATCTGGCACCCTGTTTTGGTGACCACCCTCTTCACCGAGCACTGGTGTTACTAGGTTTGGTTGTATACCTGCTTCTCCAACCCCGCTTCTCGACTACCACGACTTTGGTGTTATCCCAGTGGGACGGGGCCAGTCCACAGGTCCCTCGGTGTCCGGGGTCGCCCTCGTCGGTTACATACGGGGCTCCTGCCACCCCTACACCCTGGCCTCATGCCACCTGTGGTCTCCACCTGCTCCGTGACGGGCCGTCAGACTCCTTCCCCACCAGTATAGATGTCCCAGCCCTATAACACTGTATAATTCCCACCATCGATCCGTCACCCTACACCATCAGCAGCGTACTTCCTCAAAGTGATCCTTCTATAAGGCTTACCTCCCTGACCTACCACCAGCGCCCCTATGGCCTGGCCCCGGGAGTAAACATCTCCTGAATGAATATATATATATATATAGCACTGTCCCCGTATCCTTCAATCACTGCCTTCTATTCTAGGCGGTGATCCCGCCCTGATCTTTCTCTCCCACCGGGTGAGCCTTCAGCCTCACGCCCCTTTTTGGTGCTTCCCGCACCCACCACCACGGCACTTACTTCCTGTGGCTCAGGATCTTCCTGGGTGGTCTTGATCCTCCGCTGCTCACCCGATATGACACTGCAAGCTTTCTATGCTGGTGATCCTGCCATTCCTCCTCTTCTCCTGGCTACCGGACTCTCCAGAACTTCAGCTCGGCAGCTCTTGTCTGCTGGGCTGTTGTCGGGGATGGCTTTGCCCGCCGTTTGTTCCCCTCTCCATCCGCCACTGCCAGAGCAGCGGCCGTCATTTTTAAATCTCCCAGCCAGCGGCTGACGTCACCGTCAGCTGCCAGCCACAGCTGTACATAGATGCAGCTAACGAGCCGCGCGGGCTCTCCCTCCACATGGTGTCCTGCTCTCCTGGTAAGTCTTCCCGGCCCCTTAGGGTCCTGGGACAGGGTGGATAGGTGGTGTGATGTGGAGCTGGTCTGATCCAGATGGAAATGGCATTCCCACTGAGTCTGTCTTCACTGCCTGCTTTTATAGGGGCAGATCTTTTATGACTGTAGTGGCGGGGGCATGACCAGGAAAGGGTCAGCCCCTGGTGTACTGAGCATGTACATTCTAGGCTAGGACATGCAGTTTCAGATGTCTGTAATGTTGGGTTGGCTGGTTTCTGCAGCAGTCTATGTTTCCAGCTACTGTCGTCAAAGATCAAAGGAAAAACCCACGTGGAGATGGAAAGAGCTCCAGTGTCCACCTGGAACCAGAAACAGCATCCCCAGCCAGCCCAGAGGAGCCAGAACAGCTGGATGATCTGAAGGAGGTTTGGTGGCTCCCTTGGAAATGCAGCACAAAGGGAACACTGTGTCAGCAAGGGCCCAAGGAGTCGCTGATCGACCTGGTGTGGACCAAAGCCAGCAGCCACAGTGACTGGGACGCTGGGAACACGATGAGGATGGTGTGTGTGTGTACGTGTGGGTGTGTGTGTATACACATATGGCAAAGGAATTTTTTTTTAGTGGCAGACATAAGAACATTGTAGAGATAATATAGATATAACCTCTCTTATTCCTGTTATGTATGAGCTTATTTCTGCCAATTTCCTCAAACTGTAAACAGGCAACATACAGGCAGAGGCCCCAGTAGGCAACACCATGGTTGGCATTAGGTGGGGCGTAAGGGAGGTGGAGCCCCGAGAAGACACAGTACTGGGGACGGCCAAGGGAAAGTACCAGAGGGGCAGGACCAGACATCGTCCTCCTGATTGGAAACTACTTATCATCAAAGACGTGGCAGGAGAGACCGCTCAGGATCTGACCTGAGGCCACTCCCAATAGCCTGGCCCTGCAGCCTAAGAAGCCACGGTGAGGTTCATGAAGAACCCAAATGTGCGACACTCAGGAGAAAAGCATGGGTGGTTACAGAGTCACAGTTGCAATGTATTGTATAGGGCAGGGAACACAAGTTGGAGGCTTGACATACAAAATGGAAACTTGACATTACTTTAAAGACAGCCCTAAATCATATCAATCTAATATAAAACAGTAAAAAAAAATACAAAAATAATAGGAACATAATATAATACAATATAAAACAGTAAAAAATCAATACAAACTATTTACAATCAATAGAACACTATTTACAATATAAAAAGGGGCTTATTACTATGTGGGAGTATAAGAACTTATGTTAGCTTACCTAGTATTAATTGTAATCACTTATAAAGGATAGAGAGGGCATAGAGAAAGTCAGAAATGATTAAGGGATGGGGAGGTAGTGTATTTTTAATTTTTTTTAAAAAAGAGAAATACTGGGGGTTTTGTTACACAATTAAGAGTGACCGATCTATGGAAAAAACAGGGCAGTTGCTAAAACAGTAGATCTGGATGGACATCATCTAAAGCTGATTAGTAGCTTTTGTGAATGTTGGGGACTGGCTAGCAAAATTCATTTTGCCTGAGACAGAGAAAGGGCTAGGGCCAGTCTCATGTACTATGCATCTACATTTCTTTCTTTCTACAGTCCTATGTATCTTCATTTTTTTCATACTGTTGTTTACAGATATCATGTGTTATGCCAGCTATAGTAGTTGGATACAAGCTTTGTAGGGTTTAACTGAATCATTTTATTTTAAAAGAAGCACCTCAGCTAGGAAAGGTTGATGTTACAGTAAATGTCCTCACACAGTAGATACATATCAGAACACAAACCATATACATTTTTTTTCCAATTGGTAAAATATGACAGCACAGTTTACAACACTTATCCCTCCATTATGTACACTCTTTTACTGCCATCAATATGAATAGCCCTGTCAAGAGTTTGCTTATCAGAAACTTAAAGCTTATGCATCTGTTTTGGATACTCCCTGGTATTATTCATGCTAATGTAAACATAATGATATAGTGCCAAATTAAGCAACAGTAAATTGAGCTTATTTCCAGCTTTTTAAGTTGACAGTGAGTTGCTGACGTTTATTCCCTGCCAGTCTAGGCAGCCAGAAAAAAAATCTTGGAATAACAAATAATTTAATAAGCCTGTAAATGAACAGGCTTTGTACAAACCAAGAAAATATTATTGGGAAGACGCTTGGCAAAAATGCAGTCTCTGTGTTCAGCCATGTCCTAGTCAAAGAGTTCTCAATAGAAGATTGGTTCTAATTTATGAACAGACTCTTTTACCCTCCCAAAATACTTCAAAAATATGTGTTTAAATACTTCTCTCTTCTCAAGCCCCTTTAAATAATTTTATTAGAATTGTCCTATACTGAAATAGTACAGTGGGTGCTACTTTTTAGAGACAATCTCATATTTTACCCAGTCATGACACTTTTTCTCATGTCTGCAGCATCCATTGTAAATATACTGTTGGCTATGGGTGAGTATGAGCATCACATTTCTACTGGTAGAATCACAGTTCCAGAAGTAGAAATCCTAAGTGTACACAGGTTCACACAGTTTCTACCAGACCAAATGTACACTTTTTTCTCTTCCTGAAGCCTTTTCACTGTGTCCAGCATTTCAGCATGCATTGCTTCAGCTACCCCTATCCCTCCAGAAAGACAGCTTGTGACTCATCCCGACATCACTCCTCTGGCTGAGTCACAGAAGAAACCCCTAGAAGGCTGAAAAATCCCAGTCCCTTATCTGTGGAGAATGCCTGGCTGGCACCAGGACTTTACGTGCTACCAGATGGGCTGTGAGGGTACCATTTATAGCCTAGCTACTGGGAACCTGGGCCAGGAAGCTACCACCTTCCAATTCCCATATCATGGGCGACTGGTGCTGCCTGGGTCAGGGGGGCCCTTGCTCCCCCAGCGGCCAGTCAGCAACCAGGAAAGGCCCCCCCCCATGGCTGATCATGATGACCAGGGGTGGGGAATCCCCCCCACAGCTGGTCACATGTACCAACCCAGAAGTAGCGCGTTCCCTCTAAGCTAGCTCTAGGAGGGAATGCTGCCTGGAAGTGCCAGTGTTGTGCCTGGAAGGGCCAGGGATGTGCCTGAAGTGCCAGAGGCATTTTTCCTGGAGCCCCCACTCCCTGGCTGGTGTTCTGGGGGAGTGGGGGTACTAGCACTCCAGCCCGCCCACCCTGCCTGCTGCCTAAGTGGGAAATCCTGCTCTTAGGGAGTACATGTGCACACACTACGCATTGCCACTGACCCAGATTAGAGTTCTGGTGTGGCAATCAGGCAGGGGGTTGCCCCACTGTTCCAACTCTTCCTCCTCTGGGAACAAATTGGGAAGGGAAAGGAAGTGAAGGAAGCTGGGGGCAGCATTCCCTGCTTCCCTGCAGGCACTGCCTTGAAAGTTCTGAGAAGGGGGAAGTATCTCATGGAGTTGAGGATGCAGGCTTGATGTGCTATATGGAGAAAAATACCTCTTCCCCCAACAAGACTTGAGGCTGTGGGGCTGCAGGTGCTGGCTTTGAAGTATGACCTGGAGGAAGAATCTTCCACATACAAAGTCCTATACCCACAGCCCTACACATGGGACACTGGACACATGGGACATCTGCTCAAGGGATAAGCTTCTACCCACAGCCCTTGAGAGCCCTGATCCCACTGCGGCATGAAGAGGGTTGTGGTTGCTGGTTTTGATGCGCCTCAAGGAGGAGAAGCTGCCTTCATGTGGTATTTGTGGTGTCCTGCACCTACAGCCCCAAGTGTGGGGTGCAGGCAATGTCTGTACAGTGTGGAGAGCCTCTCCCCTGTACAGCTTGTACAGAACTATGGGGCTGCAGGCACAGACTTTGAAGTACCTAGCTGGGGAGAAGTTCTCCTCTGCATCATTTGAGAGTCCTGAGCTCTGGCTATTGTGGCTGGGTCTCCTATGGCAGAAGCCTGTTCCCCAGTGGAAGCTAGAGCACTGGAAGTCCCAGCCACACTGTGGGTGAAGCCCTGCCATCACAGCCACCAGACTCCACCATCAATTTCCCTCTGACCAACACCTCTGCACACCAGTACACAACCTATAATCACCCAATCACAAACCACCAGCATTCCTCCTTCAGCCACCAGCACCTGACCTTGACCAGACTCACTGACCTGCACTGAAACTGGGTCCACCAGATCATGCCAGAGCTTTAAGGATCCATTTCAGGCTGATGGAGAAAAAAATGAAGAGGCTTGAGAGACAAACATACTCTGGGTCTGCTGTCTCACAGCCTGACAGGAAGAGACAGAAGGTGTTGCAAAAAGAGGGGTGGGATTCCCTGGGCCAGCCAGCCCTGTTCAGTGTCCTCAGATGATGTTAACTGTCTCCATGCAGAATGGAGAGCCTGTGAGTCATGCTGGGCTGAAGCACTGGTGTCCCCTGGCTACATCAGTGGTGTAGGCTGTCAGTGAAGTACTAACCCAGATGCTGTTGTACTTTTACAGTTTTATACTGGATGGGTTTCCAACAGTTCAAATTGTCCTGCTAAACTTCTACTGGTTGTTTTTAATTCTGTTACTGTAAGCATATACAATGGCTTTTAGATAAAGGGCCAGAATTTACTGCACTTAACTTCAGCTGGTGGAACTCAAATATAGTAGCAAAACTACTTGGAGAGATGCATAGGAAGAAGTTAGGGCATCTGGGAATCCAATAACTTAACGTGTTGGGGGC
>NW_017728912.1:19390-20732 GCF_001723895.1 Crocodylus porosus | reverse complement strand
CTGGATGCAACCAGTATGGCCAGTATCGGGGTTTTGTGTTAATTATAATTTTATTTCATAACACACCAGTGAGAAAGTGTGATTATGAGAACTAAATGTTATATGATTATAGCAATATTTTACAAAACATCCTGCTGACCTCTCATTTACATTCTAAGTTAACTCTTAGGACTAATTAGTAAAATGGTTTGACATTCTTTGATAGAATGCTGGATTTCTATTTGCTCTTGAGAGTGCAGATATTAATTTCAGGCTAGTCCAAGAAAGTATTTTGAGCTATGCTAGTTCTGCATAGAAATACTTCCATGTTGTTGACAAGATAAGGCTTAGTTTTATAGTAAGCTTAGAAGTAGTTCTGATACCAGATTAACATACAGTATTCCAAGAACATAGAGATGAAAACTAGTTCAATTTATCACTTCATAATACAAGCCTCTTAAAGATAAATATACCTGCAAAATAATAAAGCGGAGGATTACGAGACCAGTAAGTATAAAAGAAAAAACTTTGAAAATGTTTGAGAAAGAATCAAGCTTTTTCTTATATTTGTTACAGTACTATAGTGCAAGTCAGGTCATGTTTGCCTGCTACCATAATTTATAGTAGATGGTACTACCTGGAACAGTTAATGCCAAGTGCTGGGCAACAGTTAAATAACATGGCAATCTCCATGGTGCCAATGGCTTTGGGCAGGAAAGCACCTTTGAGGAGATGTATTAGTCTTACCCCTGGAAAAGGAAATGCTTCTAACAGGTTGTGGAATTGAGGTTAACTCCATTTGGGTAGAATGGGCTTTTTGGTCTTGGTTGAGAGCCAGTCCTAAAGTGGAGCCCTTAAAATAGACAAATGGATGATCTCCTTTGTTCAAGTCTGTCCTGAAGCCAAGCTGGTTCCAAATGTACTGGCACCTGCCTTTCCTTTGGATTAACCAGACAGTGTGGTGTGTGGGCAACTTAGTGTTTCCACAAACAGTGCCCAGATTTTTGTACCCTGGAGAGGAAACTCCAGCTTTGCTTCATCTTTCAAGCAAGATGAACTGATGCTGACTTGGTGAAATTCTATTGTCTCACAAGGCAGACAGATGCCTAGTGATATAGTATAGTACTAAGAATGAACACAGAACCTTTTACTGTGACTTTTATCCTTTGAGCAGGTCTACACTGATGGTAAATTTACCGCCCCCGCACCACACTTTCTACCCTGCTCACAACTTGAAAGTGAGGTTGCTCTAGTAATACATCCTCTGGCACTGCTCTCAAGCATGCTAGAGGCAGAAATCTTGTCAATAGTTCTTGTTTTAGAGAATATGAAGAGAGTGTGTGTGTGTGTGTGTGTGTGTGTG
>NW_017728912.1:13716-18480 GCF_001723895.1 Crocodylus porosus | reverse complement strand
TCCTAGCTAAAATGGAACTTCAATATATAACATTCAAGTACAAGTTGAATTTTACATCTCTTTATAAATTAATGAATTTATCTAGCATTGATACAGTTTGGTATATACTAGATTATCCATATCTTTTTAAATCCACAGATTTTGAAGTTGTCTGACATGTGCAAACTGCTAGGCTTTCTGCACATTTATTGCTTCACATAATCAATAAAAAAAACAGCTTGTGGGATGTGAGGTAGAAAATATATTTCTGAATATAGTTTTAAGTATTAACTAAATATGCCAGCAACTGGCATTTTATTCCCTTTCATTGCTAGAATGTGTCACAAATACAAGTCACACATGAACTGAATGTTGAAATAGTTACTTTTGATCAAATATTTCAGAGTAGAAAGCTTGGTCAGAAAAACTCTGCTTTGAGATTTTATTCTTACTGCAGACAATAAATTTAACAAGAACGAATGGCTAAAAGGTGCAGATAGACAGGTTTAGACTAGAAATATAGTGAGTGTTTATTTGGCTGGATAATTTTACCCATGAAAACAGCTTGTCAAAAAAACCCATAGTTTTAGATTCATAGATTCAAAGATGTTTAGATCAGAAGGGACCTTAGCAGATCGAGTCCAACCCCAAAATTGACTAGAAGTATTCACAAGTTTGGATCAAATTCAGGAATTAGTTTAGGAAACATGTAAAAAGTTGAAATAATTAATTTAAACATTTCTAAACAAAACTTTTATATATTATTAATATATTTTATTTTAATATTCAGTTAAATGTAATAATTAGTCAAATAAACAGAAATGAAACAATTCCTTCAACCCCATAGTTTCTTTTCCCAGGATGAATACTTGTTTTGAATCTAACCCAAAACATCCGTCATTTGTGCAGAACGAATGATTACCAATTGCCTTGCCAAGATTGTGGTGAATTTTCCATTACCAGAAATGTTTAAATCAAAAAGTTATGTTTTACCTAAAAGATACACTCTAGTTAATGCAAATTAATAGGCCTGTGCAAAGTGGCTAGTATTTGCTTTGGATTCAGATTCAGCTGATTTGGGGGACAATGATTTGATTCAGTGATTCAAATCACTGTCCTGAATCGATATGGCCAAATCTGATACGGAGATTTGGCTGCTGCTGAATCTCTGAATTACACAGACCCCATCCCCCGCCCACTCTTCCAGCCCCGGCAATGGCTGCCCCACCCAGCAGGCTGTGGGCTCTGGGGACTCATGGTAGAGCCCCCCATGCAGCATGGTGGAGTGTGGAGCAGCAGGAATCACCCCCCTGCATGACTAGCAGCACCCTGTGAGTCCAGGTTTTTTATTTTAAAGCACTTGGGGCTGGGGTGGGCAGCCATGGGGGGAGGAGGGGCTGGAGGATCATGCAGGGAATGGGGCCTGGCAGGTGTCCCCCCATGGTCCCCTCCCCCCTGCCCCCTACTTACCAGCTCCAGTTCCCTGCTGCAGTGGGAAAGAACTGCCCCAATCATGGAAGCTCTCTGAATCTTTTCCAAATCAATTTGGAGACCTTCAAATAGATTCAGACCTTTTTATTGGTCCCCTGATTTGATTCAGATTTGGAGATTCAGCCACCAAATCAGGCTGAATCTCCTCTGAATCAAATCAGCACCTGAAGCTTCGCACAACCCTAAAAGTTAATACAAGAACATACTACGTCCTGTGTTATACAAGTTTGTGACTAATAGGCCTGGAGACTGAAGTCTTTTTTTCTCCTTCTCTTTCCCTCCTCCTCTTCCCTCCCCAGTATTTAAGTCCAGGCACAATTAACAAACTTGACTTAACAATAACAGTGTTTTCCATACTACCCAGCCAATATTTCCAAACTCTGACTGTTAAGGAACATCTTTAGGAGGGTAGTTTGGTCTTCACCCATTTCATTATTTTGCAGAATTGTCAACAAGCGTTTGGTGATATATCTGATATGGACATAGATCTTCTGGGAATTGCAATGACTTCATTACACTCATTTAATAATGGAAAATGAGCAGATGGCTACATCTTTGACTCATTCCAATTTTTGCTGATATTGAATCACCAAACTAGTGTTGAATTGTTCTTTGTTCCATTACGAGTCACTAGGGAAAGATTTTTACATTTATTTGTAATAGAAATTGTTGTATTAATACCTTTGAGTTATATGTTAATGGTTAAGAATGTTTGGCAATTATTTCCTCCCAAAAAGTAGTCTTATCATTATGAAAACTTAAATTTTATATTAAAATGTAAAATAATACTTTATGAATCACACTTTTTCCTTTTACACTTTATGACAGTATTAATATGGGGGAGAGAATTAAGAATATTTTATTAAACTGAAATTTCATCACATGTCTTTGTTTCCATCATTTCACATTAATTTGTTTGCCTTTTGGCTTGGCAACATCTTTCCCTGGATTCATAACATAATTTTCTCAGATACAGTATAATATATTTTAATGGTGTGATTTGTTGATCAATTGAAATTACAGTGTCATAAAGGAAGGTAGACATCCTAATGTCTTCAAAACAAAAAATGATATTTTGCGTAAGTGTTAATGAAAGATTATTGTTTTATTACTATAACATGAAAAAATATTTTTTCTTTTCAACAAAAAACTCATTTCTTGTGAACTTTAAACTATTTGCATCTTCTCTATCTGTAATAAAATGTTAAACATTCTTTAGTTTTGTCAAGTATTTTTACAATAAAGAAATATTATTCATTTGACATTGTGAATGAGAGGACAGATCAATAGAAATAAAAACAATAATTTGAGCAGCATAGCACAAGTTACTGCATCAGCTTCATGAATAAAATAAAATGTCTTTATATCTGGTGATCATTTTATGTTATTAAATCTACATCCATAACCTAAACTGCATTGAATCTTTGCAAATGCCATACATATTTCAGACATTCAGAAAGGAAAGTTGACTCCATTAAGTCCCAATCAATCATCAATACTGCTAACATAATTATAAGCCGTGTTTGCTTCCTATCTACAAGAAAAGATATGAAAAGGAAAACTAAAGTGAAAATCTCACTCAGCTTGAACAATAAACATGAAGAAATCTAACGGTAAACCAGATCAGTATTATGATTTATCATCCCAACCAAACAAATTCAGCTCCTGATGGAAGTGTGTGGGGTAGTGTGTGGTGGGGGGGGACGGGGGGAGGAAAGCAGAAAAGATTATGAAGAAATAATATAATACTCCAATTCTTTTTTAAATCAACTGTTATGCATAAGACAGTTTATAAAAAAAAAAAAATTGGTGCCAAACCACAACTCTCAAATTATCTAGATGCATTTATGGTCCATTTAACATTACGTCAAATTTGCTCCAATTTTTTTCCTCCCACTAATAAGAAAACCTGTGGTCACACAATGTACCAGCAGTTTTAGCACACTAAATTAAGGTATTATAGAACCTGACAATGTGTGCAAGGTGCTTTAATGTCCATTAAAAATAGCATTATGAAAGCCTGCAGTGTGACAATATTTTGACAGAATATTACTGGTGGAAATTACTTTTGATACCTCAACTACAAGACAAAATGTAGCAATGTATACACAGTAACAATACCCTGATGCTCAAGCAGGATGCCAGGTTTCATTTTACCATTTCATAAATGGAATTCAGTATTCACTGCTTTATTTGTAGTGAAGCCTAAGAGCCTCATTCCAGATTTTACAATATTGTTTTCAAATTAATCAGTAAATGAAATATTGTAAAAGCTCAACAATACCATATTACAGTAGGTATCTTGTTCATACAAGGCTACAGGTGTAATTGGATTGACGTCAACAGTATAAGAGATAAAATTTGTGGATTAGTTCAGTGAGAATTAATACAGAGTTGGGAAAGGGAAAAAAATCAATAACAATTAAACACTTTCTGCATGTTCAAATGCTCTGTTTCCTTGCTTTTTATATAAATTAATCTACAATACTTGATATTATTTTAAAATGATAGCGGACACATCTACAAGAGACAGTTACTGTGGAGTTTCCTAATTAACTCTGCTGTAAAGTCTCGGTATCTACTTGTGTGGCCCAGTTAGGTGGCCAATTAACCCCACTGCAAATTAGTACTTGTAAACAGAAGTACTATTCTATTGTGGAGTTCTTCAATATGCAACAACACATGTGTAGACACTGATGGGGTTAGCTGGGGCACGAGCATGTTTCAGTGCAGGGGCTGCATGCCAGCTAGCCCCACACTGGAATATCTTGTGCACCAGCCAGCCCTTCTGCAGCACATTGAGCCAAGGAAGGATCTGCCCTGCCTGGCAGTTTGGCTCCTGGGTTCCTTGGGCTGCTATGACCTGGCTCAATAGGCTGTGGTCCTGGGTGCATATGTAAATGGTGTGTCCAGGGGCAATTAATTCTTGCATGATATGGACAGGAGTTTTTTGCTTCCTGGCATCATGTTTACACATGCATCCAGGAATGCATCATGTAGATCCAGGTTGGAGCAGCACCAGATGTCAGGGCACTACTCACTATGGTAGTAGTTTAAGCACTATAGGAGTTAGACCCAGACTGGGAAGGACTAGTTTACCACAAACTTCCTATGCATGACATTGGCAAAGTTCCATTTCTCAACTTGTATAATGGCAATAATGTTTTTCTAACATGAAGATGTAGATAGAGAGTAAAATATATTAAAAGCTAATAAAGTTTCTCAGATAGCATAGTGATAGACAGCATGAAAGGGCAGCTGACTAAAAGCAATACAAGACATTTTATTCATCAA
>NW_017728912.1:0-13501 GCF_001723895.1 Crocodylus porosus | reverse complement strand
ATATTACCCACAAAAATCCTTGACCATCACAGCTACATCATTCCAGCAGCCTTATAGGGAGAGCTAGCATTCCCAAGGCTTCCAAAAAATGTCTTTCAATCCATAGGTTAATGTATGTCTGAACACTTTTAGGCTGGGGAGGGTTAGTAATATTGGTATCCTACATCCTTTTTGAATTTTCTAAACACTGAACTATTGAATAAAAAGGGGCAGCACTGCCATCAGTTCTTCCTGAAACTATTATGTGAGTATATTCATTGGCATTTAGTGAATTTCTGGTCAAAATTCACTACATCATTTTGACATCATGAAAACAACATTTTTTCAGCAAAATCCTACTGCTCACCAAAATCACTTTGCCCACAGGTAATCTTTCTAAGATTGGTCCAGAATCCATAATAAATGATAGCAAGGGAATGAGGAATACATGTTAAGGTAGACACTTTCATTTTCTTAGGGGATGTTCTGACCTCAGCGATATCAGCATTCAAGAAATGTTGGCATGTACCCAAATGAACAAGAAGGACATATTTGAAAAGCTGGGAGCTGTGTAAAAGAAGCTGAGAGGGGGTAAAGGATCATAGTAGGAAGAACAAGAAAAGAAGGATGAATGAAGTTGTAGTAGGAGAAAGAAAACGTTAAACAAATGAGTAAAGGAGCATACAATGAATAGGGTGCTGGTGAAGATTAATTGGAATTGTTTCATATAATTATAGTAGTTTATGAATATAAGAGCTGTGTAGTGATATACCATATTTACTCACATACCACATGCACCTTTTTCTTGAAAAATTGCTACCCAAAATTGGGGCATATGCCTTTAGTGAGAGAAATGATTTCCACACTAGAATGGAGGCAAGGGCTACAGACAAAAGTTACATATAAACTGTTTTAAGTCATCAGAAACTGGTTTAAAGCTATAGCAGAACAGAAGCTCAGTGCACATAAACCAGTTTCAAAATGGCTAAAACTAAATGTACTATCAGACTTAATTAATTTGGGTCATACTGGTTTATGGAACTTCTGTCCCAGACCCCTTCTCTTAAGTGAGAGTTCCCCAGCAGCCCAACATTTTCCAGGCTGGCCCCTGCCCCTCTGCTCCCTAGCTGGAGCAGTGAGGGGTGGCTGATAAGGGGGTTGGGGGCAAGCTCAGCTGAGGATGCAGCCCAGCCTGCAAGGCTGTAGAGACCTTAGGACTAGCAGGAAGAGAAAGTGAGCACATAGCCAGAGAGCCATGGTTCAGCACCCCCAGGGGTCTGGACTGAACCACTGCAGGCATATGGCTGCATTTTGTGAATCAAAGGTAAAAGTCTGTTCACTTCTGTTTCAGTTTAATCCATGTAGTTTAGACTAACCTGCAAAGACTGAATCAATTCAACCTTGGGCTTTTGGACTTGCTGTACCTGGCCATGGAGACACTGGAATGGCTGTGCTTGGGTTACAATCACATAGAGCTATATCTACTCATTCGTGTCATTCACCTTCCCTTGCAGGTCCTCAGTTAGAGAGATAACACTCTTATAGCCACTGCCTAATCTCACCTAGGCCAGGTAATCAACAGAGGTCCTTGAGCTTGAGACTGGTTTTACACCAGCCCCACTGGAGTGCAGAGCAGCCAGAAATACAATGATTCCCAGCAAGTGCTTTGTCATCTGAAATTGACAGGAAGCATTGCATTCCAGCCAGACACATTCCTTTAATAACAATTTGCCTCCTATCATATAGCCAGAAAAGAAGCATATGTACTATGCATTCATCTTCATGCTCTGATTCTAGCAACTCCCCAAATGACTGAACCTAGAATAAATAGAAGCTTAGACTTCTGCTCTTTCTGCCTTAAGCAACGTAATGATCCAGTGTATGACATGTCAAAAGTAGCAGACATGGAAATACGTTGACAAAATTGTTGAAAATGTATTCATGTTTTGTGTTTAATGTTTAGTGGAACAATAACAAACGGATGCTCCATACTGCACTGATATTAAATTGTAAATAATCAGTATGTATCATGACTTAAAGTAGTTTATCATATTAACCATTATTTTCCCCAAAGCATATATTTGTTTTTAATAAGCAGGATTTGGATAATCAACACTATTTTGTCAATTCCTGTGATAGGTATTAGTGATCCAGCAAGCAAACAAAAAAGACAAACAAAAGAACACCACCTGAGCCCCTGCCCCTTTCACCCTTGCACCCAGAGCCCTGTATTCATTTTTGATCTGTTTAGGGACCCCCTGACAGTACCCAAATGGATGAGCAGCATGGGGCACTGGCTAGTGGCTGTTCTCAGCTTTTTGAGAAATAAACATTTATCCTTGAGTAATCCAAAAATCTTTCTCTTTAGAAAACTAGTTTAAAAGAGCTGAACAAATTCTGAGAGGACTAAGTAATTTAACCTGTTTTATAAGGAATGCTGAACAAAATCACATTTAAAGAAGTAGGACAAAGTAAGAAAGCTTTGCATTTTGGAAGTTTGCTCATTATGGCCACTTCAGGACAAGTACAGACATGCAATATGTGGTGCCACAGACCCATCTGCGGTGCCATACACCATGCACGCAGGCATTCCCCACATTGCTAACTTGCAGTTCAGTGCAGCGGGAGGGGAAGTTGACCCTGGGAGATCCTGGGGTCAAAAAACCCATGCCAAAAGAAAACAAACAAGGCAGCACATGTGGCAGCAGCATGCACTGTCCAAAACCAGAGCCCGACTGGTCAAAGCCATGCTCTGGCTGCCAGCCAGGCTTCCTGCCATAGCTGCAGCCTCAGGAGGTGCCCAGACCCCCATGTAAGAATGATGCAGCCCCAGCCTTTCCTACCTCACCCGGGGTAACCTGCCATGTGCCCAGAGCGCGCATGGCACAGGTGTTCTCCAGGGACAAGTGGCAGTGGCACAAGGCATGCAGGTGCTACTTGCCTGTGGGGAAACAAATATCCCTGCTTATCTGAATGTAGCCCATGAGTACAAATGGTAAACAATATGACAGCCTTATAGGTTAATGCTCTTTCCTTTTTCCTTTCACTTTTTTTCACATTTAGTCATGGTCTACCCTCACACATCACTGAGATCAACAGGTATCATCTCCATATTTCCAAGGACCATATTTGTCACACTTTTCTATGGAAGCATTTTAGAGTTGATCCATCTCCCGTGTATATTTCAATTTCTGTAAAGAAGTTTTATTAATTTATTTCTAAGTGCTTCACTTTTTTTCTTTGGCACTAATGATTCAAAGTTTAATGTAAAACTATAAATCTGAATTCTTATGAGTTTTATCAAAAAATTTCCTGAAAAAGCTTTTAAGCAGAGATGAAGGTATGAGTAGGGGGAGTGTAGTAAAATAATATCTCCATATGTCTAAGTGATTAAGGTTTTTTATGGCATTGCTTCGTTAAAGAGAAAAACTTACCTTGATTTCAAATCTTAAATGATACACTGATGCTCCCATTTTGAAAGGCCATAGATTCAAAGTATATAAACATGTCTTTTTGATCGCATGAAGCAAGCTGTTTCCAGATGGGAATGCTTAGAAATGCTTTTCTTTGAACTAAAAATGATATTTGAAAACATTCTTAAGGTTTTCAGTCTAATAAATCTGAAATTTGCAGTATAAGTTAAAAGAGAATAGCAAACCTTTTGTCCACATTGGAAGATTAGAAGTTAGAGAAATGTATTTGAAATAGCTAAACCATCATATTTATGCTTTCTGGTATATGTCTATAATATTTTGCACATATGTCTGTCACAGTTAAAAATCATTTAGCTTGAAATATTCTAGGAGGAATATACTTTTTGTTTTGGGTAGATTTTTTTTTAATTGTGTGAATAAGCAGGTTTTTTTGGTCATATATTTTATTGAACCAAAAAAGCTCTGAGAGAGTAGACAATTTACAGGCACAAAGTACCTTTCCTTGCTGGGGGTAAACAAATCTTGATTCTGGACTATTAAACTATAAGAATACTTCAACCTTACTACAGTTATCTCTGAATACCGGTAGTATATAACACTGTAGAGGAGAGAAAAACTCAGGATCAGTTATCCTTAAAATACCCCTGGGTTGAAACTACGTTATTTAAAGTGAAGAACATTATTGGTAGTAAAGAATTCTAACCAGTTTGTTACTACAAAAAAATTTTTTTTTAGATGTCTTCCAGTAGCAATTCAGCAAGAACTATTTTTACATGTGCACTGTTTTAGGTTTACCCCATCTGCTCAACCCAGTAGTTCCTTGATGAACTCTGCATTAGGTGACATCACTATGCAAGTTTGATATAAATTAAAATAAAAAGGATAGACAACATAACCTATATTCATTGTCTTTGATTACAAACACTTCCTGTCACAAAACAAGTGACCATTTCTTGTACCACTCCCAACACATAGATTACACTCAGAAAATAATTCAAATGACAATTAGTAAGAAAAAAACTGAAATGCAGTAGGGACATGAGAAGACAACAACTGTGAAACCCATGTTTTGTACAAGCAGTTTGAAAATGGTTCTGAATAAAGGAGGTATCTTATCTTGCAAACACTTTGAGCACTGTATGCTCACTGAAAGTGACAGGCTACATTCACTGCATGTAAAACAAAATTATTCATATACACTGACATAATGCAAAAAGCACATTTGGCCAGCAGGCCTGCTTGGATCAGGATAAACATTTTCATTGGAAAGCCTCTGTAATGCCAGCAGAAAAAAATATATAATGCTCCTTTTTGTACATAGAACGGTTGTAGTTGGATATTCCTTTCCTGGTAACTGTAAGATGCCAGAGACTATCATTTAAAGCTAATGAGGCAAAAAAAGGAAGGAAACTGAGTATAAGAACAATTTCTGGGTGATTTCAAGGGCATCTCCTGGCAAAAATAAAGAAAAAGGAAGTATTTTGTTCATCTGTTGCTGAATGCATGTACACTGGGAAATTTAGGTTTGGTTTACTGAGGGTATGACTACATAAGATGCTGCACTGCCGTAGCGACAAGCTACAGCAATGTAACTCATCTCTACAGCAATGTAGCATTGGTGGGCATGAACTGTGATACCGATGCTACTGTGCAGTAGGGTCAGAAATGACCTGTGAACCACTGGGACTGTGCAGTAATGGCGATTAGTGCGCAGTCATTTAGTACTTGCCAAAGCAACTATTAAATGCTAAATGACTATGCAGTAACAACTGCACTCTTGTACTCTTTGTATAAATGTGCTCAGTATGATGGGAAAAGGATTTGCTGGCATTAACAGGGACATGAGCTTCTTGGAAATTCTGAGAGATTTGGTGGCAGTAGCAATTTGTGAGATATCTTTCATACCTTTGGTGAGAGAAGGGTTATATTATGTTCTTATAGCCATAATAGTAGAGCTCCAGGGTTTAGGACGATCATAAGGAAAGTTGATCTGCTTGCCTCCTGCAGAACACAGATCTTTCAGTTTGATATTCTGAGCATGCCTCATCACTGACTTAAAGATGATCAGTATTGATTTGATGTTATGTTCACATGATCTGGCCTTTTCTATCTTTTTATAGACAAGGGGTTCCATCAAGACAATGGGAACTCCTTATAAAATGAACAGGTGTAGAGTGGATTAGGCTACAAAAGCGATTTTCAACCAGGGTGTTGCAAGATCCTTTGAAGGGTGCTGCCTGAAGTGCCAGGAAATAAGCTGGGTGTGAGGTGAGGAGATAAGCAATTAAGTCAGGCTCAGGCTTCAGGTGTGCAGAGATAAGGAGAAAAGGGCAGCCTCAGGCTTTCGCTGCTTAGCTGTTCCCCTGTCCCCACTACGTGCCCCCTCTGCAAGGAGGTAAGCCCTGTAATAAATCAATTTGTTTTTTAAATGGTGTGTCATTCAAGTCACAAAAATTATGGAGAGATGCCTAATGAGACATGCCTTGAGTCTGAAAAGGTTAAGAACCACTGGATTTGTTGTAAGTTCATGAAGGGAACTACACTGCCTTTCAGCAACAAGTTCTGAAATAGCTGAAGGGTAAAGTCCACATAGTATCACATGTCCAACATGTATCAACTGACAGTACACACACACACACATGCACTATATAAAATCTAAGATCAATTGTTGATTGAATAATTTTTGAATTGCTGATTTCCACTGGGATTCTGTCACCTGGATACCTAGGTCTCAATTCCATTTCAATTTTAAATAGCCTATACGTGGCAGCATGTAATCATAGAGTGAAGGCACAAGATGTAAAAGAATAGTAGATTTCAAGGCAAAAAATAACCTATCTTCAATATTTGTGATACCTAAAGCCTCAAGTTCAAACTTATTTTCTTATATTTGATGCCACTGGATATGCCATTTAACTGTTTTGGAAGATCAGAAAAAGAATTAATGCAATGTCCTACCAGAAGTTGTATATATGCACAAAACCCATGTCCATCCACTTTCTCCACATCATTTTGTGGGATCCATAATTCAAAAAGGGACTGCCTCAAATAGAAGCTTCAGATGTAACAGGATGAAACATCAGAAAACTTTCCTTTGTTTTCTAAACTTGTCAGGCTTTAAAAAATTTAGTAATTAGAGGGTTAGAAAGATGGTAGTATGTGGAGCTTACGGTGGTTGATAAAGGAAGGGGAAACATAAGTACCTGTTCAATTTCTACCCACACAGGAGAGGTATAGGTTGTATTAGTCATCCAGTTCATAGTCTGATTTACTAAGTAGGCATTGTGATATTGCTGAAGATGTGGGAGATGAAAGCCATTTCAATTGTTAGGTGCATCTTTTTTTAATGAAAGGAGAGCTCTTTTATCCTCTCTTCACAGAAACCTATTGAATATTTGGTTGACTTTAACAAAAAAAGGATGGGGGGATTACAATGGGTAGGTTATATAATATGTAAAATAAGCAAGGTAAGGCATTCATTTTTTAAAATATCACCATGGTATGGGCTGGTGATTTGTAAGTTTATATTTGGGCACATTAACCTGGACCTGCAGTCTTTTATATCAGAATTGACTGGTTTAATCATGCTAAGGCTGTGCTGTAATAGAAAAACTATTTTTTTCTGTGGTAAGAAGACTTTTCTTTAATGTCAGCTTTTTGCCCTGTTTCAAGTGCTTGGCAATTTTAAAATTTCTCTTCCATATGTGTACTATCACTTTCCAAAATGTCTACTTTTTTCAGATCTGCTCTTTTTGAATAGGTGTAATCACAGCTGTTCATGGAGGTTTTCAATACAAGATACTGATGACTGGATTATTTAGGTGATAGATTTGGAATTAAAGATCATAACTAGGAGCTGCTGACATTTGTTCTAGTTTACTTTATCATTTTCATTTTTCTCAAAAGGGTGACGATTGTATGAGGAAAAAAGAAGGAAAAAAACCCAAAACATAGCTCACTTGTTACTAATCAGTACAAAAAACGGAAGTGTAACATGAGAACAAAAGGTAGGATGCAGGTCCCACTCTGGAGCTTTAGTATTACTAGCATATGTAGTAACACTGTGTTAAGAATACATTTAAATTAAGAGGAGATTCTCAAATATACTCATCACTAAGCAAAATGTTCTTATTGAAATCAGTGATAAAACTTCCCCTGTTAAATCACCCTGGTGTGCTTTGAGATCCTTTCAGGGGTCTGGCGGGGTGCAAACAGGATTCACAAGGTGTGCAAAGAGGATTCACAAGACAAACACAGAGGGCCCATCCAGATGCGTGTGCACATGCAGTCTGTGGTGCCACAGACACATCCATATTCCGAATAGGAATCTATGACATGTTCTGTCCTGTTGTGGTGTTCCTGAGTTCTCTGCAAGAGAAGAAATTGCTCTATTACCAAAGAAAACTAAAAGCTAATATTTTCCAAGGGGTGGCTTGAGTCTAACAAGAGGCACTTTGACTCTAAAAAGGCTGAGAATCATCTTTAATATCACCCAAACCACCACTATCCATATTATCATACTAAGTATGGATTTTACACATGCTAGAACCCCACTGAGCAAGTCATTCCCAGTAGTGTAGTGATGGGGTGGGAGGAGTTTCCCCCAGTGGCACTTTTGGTTTCACCGCTGGCATTTCTGGGCTTGGCAACTGGCCACCGGGGGACCTCTCCCAGCCCCCCACTGAGCTATCAGCTGCAGGGGACAAACTGGAAGCAATGGTCCCTGGGTACTCATGGTACACCACTGGTTATTCCATCATTAGTGCAATCAAACTACTTATCCCATTTAATTGTATTGGAAAGAAGAGACCACAATATCTTTTAAAATGTTGCTTAACTGTACCATCTTCAGGGTAAAGTCTTTGTCAGCTGAAAGATCTGAAGGTAGAATGATCAAGCAAACTGAAAACTTAGCAGTTTTTCTCCTAGGAATGGATGTCAAACAAGTGAATGCTAGAATTGTATTTTAATAGAAAATTTAACTTCTCACAGTAAATATTAATGGGATGAGTATTATGCAGATCACTGTTGTAACAACACCTTATTGAAAATAAATAGTATAGACTATTAAGTAGAATGTAAAAGTACTGAGAAAGTCACATTATGCTAAAAGTATTAACTGCTTGATTGCTCATTTTGATCAAAGAAAACGTGATCACTCATTGAGGTTAATACAAAATCCCATAGTGATTAAGTGATTGACTATTAAGGATTCTGCTGTCACTATTTCAAGAGAGAATGGAATACAACTTAACACCAGGAAACCCATGACAAATTCAGAACACAATGGTTATTAAGTTTTCAGACATTACGGTTTTTTTCTTTCAGAATGCTTGCAAAAGTCAGTGAAAACACATCCTGAACTCTGAATAACAACAAAAACACTTGTGGATAATTGATCTTCCATGTAATAATAATTATTCTGCAACATGCAGCTTGGTTCTAAAATTAATGGCTAAATAGTGAGAACAGTGAATGCCTTCTTAATAAACCTATAAATCCTTAAGATAGAAAGGAGATAATCATGTAAAAAAGAGGAAAATAAGAAGAAAAATATATTTAAGGAGTCCTTTCAAAAGAAAAAATGAATGGCAAGTGATGTGTAATATATAAAATATAATCTGAAATACTATAAAGCATTGCTTTTTTGGCAGGTACTTTATTTACAAGTTAATTAACAATAGACAGGATATTTTTGCAACTGGCAAGGACAATCTAGAATTTTCAGAGAATGATTTACCTTTTCCATGACCTCAATCTTCTACATCATTTATAGCATTATAGAAAAGTAAGGTAGAAGGGATAACCAGAGGTCCTCCAGTCCATCTGTCTGCTCTCTATCAGGTTAAGTATCCTTGTGAAAGCAGGATAAGAATATCCAGAGGTCTGTTCTGTTCTGGGTCTGGTACTGTGAAATACCTTTAAGGATTGGACTGAGTAGACAGTGAATCTGCAGGTGAACACCAAGTGCAGGGAGAGAATACTTTGGAGAGTGGGATTAAGGTTCAAAACGACCTTGAGAATTTGGAGAAATGGTCTGAATATAATTGGATAAAATTAAATAAGGCTCAGTATTATGTACTGTATGTGGGACAGAACAATCAAATGCACAAATGCAAACTGGGGAACAACTGGCTAGGCTGCTGTACTACAAAAAATACTTAGTGGTTTTATTCAGGTGCATGTTGAATATGAGTTATTGTAAAATAAAAAAATAAATAAAAAACACACACAGTATTAAATGTGTTGCATGCAAGTCTCAAGAAATGATTCTTCCATTTCATTGTGCACTAGTGAGGCTTTATCTGGAATACTAAGGCTTCATACAGGAATACTGGAATTTTAGTCAATCTGCATAAACAAAGATGTGCACAAATTGGAAATGGCCAGTGGATTCCCAAAAAACAAAAAAATGACAGAACTAAAATAGTTTAATCTGGAGAATAAGAGTAAGAGAAAGAATTTGATACTTGAACAGCCTTTGATTGTGATAAAAAGAGTGTTATAAAGAAGATGATGATAGTGTTTTCATTGAATCCACAAGGGCCAGGGCAAACAGTAACTGTCAAATTGTGAGATGGGAAATTTAGGTGGTATAAGAAGAACTTCCTAATGTAGAGATGATGGTTAAATTCTGGAACAGTTTACCTAGAGGTTGTGGAATATCCATCTATCCATCAATAGCAGTTTTTAGCAGGTTAGACAACCACTTGTCGCGGATGCTTTACATATGGATAGTTTTCTTGACCTAGGGGTTGGACCAGGTGACACTTGACACTGGTTACATCTTCTAATCCTATTTTATATTATTATAGGAGTATGTCCTTAAAGATGTTAATTTAATATCTTTAAGCCACCACCCCAAAAACCCTCAGTGAAGGGTATTAAAAAACCTCCCTATGTTGCCTATTCCACCACTTATATTCTCAGTTAGAAACTATTCCTTACCATAAATCTCTCCTGCTGCAAATAAACTAATAATCACTCCTACTGTTAGTTGACAAAAAGAATATTTGATTGCCGTCTTTGAAGAGAACTTTTACATATTTGAAGACATCTCTCATGCCCTACCATCCCCAGAATACTCTTCTAAACTAACCAAATCCAAAATATTTCAATCTTCCTCCTAGATAATCTAATATACATTTCTTATTGGCCCTATTTCTCTCTCACAGACTGTCTCCAGTATGACTACTAGGCCTGTGCAAATAGGCAGCTATTTGATCTGGCTTCAGATCCAGCTGCTTCAGATGCCAGGGATCCGGGTTTCTGCTTTGATCTGGCCAAAGCGGCTCTGAAGCTTCGGAGCTGCCTCAGAGATCCATCTACAGTGTATCATGGGGAATCAATGAAATATCTATAACTTTGTTGTTTTGTTTCTGATTTAGATGCAACTTGTAGGAGTGGTAGCCTCTGCTGAGAGCACAAAGCCTGCCACATTTCAAGAAGATTGGTCCAGGGGTTTGGGGGGAACTGCATCCCAAACTCTTGAAAGCAAATCTCATGTCACATGTATGTGTTACATCACAGGGGGGTGAAAACTACAGGGCTGATGGCCCCTGCTGAGGCCACAAAGCCTGCTAAGTTTCAAGAAGATCAGTGCATGGGTTTGGGGGGAACTGCACCTCAAGCTGTGGACAAGCAAAACTCGTGACCGCTTTCAAGAATTTGGGGTGCAGTTCCCCCCAAACCCCTGCATCTATCACCTTGAAGCTTGTCAGACTTTGTGGCCTCAGCAAGAGCTACCATCCCTGCAGTTTTTACACCCCTGTGTTGTAACACGTAGACATGACATGAGTTTTGCTTTCATGAATTTGGGGTGCAGTTCTCCCCAAATCCCTGCACCAATCTTCTTGAAGCTTGGTAGACTTCATGCACTCAGCAGAGGCTACCATCTCTGCAAATTTCATCCAAATAAAACAAAAAACAACAAAGTTATAGATATTTCACTGATTCCCCATTATACACTATGGCTGAATCTCTGATGCAGCTCAGAAGACTTTCTGAAGCGCTTCAGAAACTCTGAGTCACTTTGGAAAGCCTAACGAAGCCAGAGCTTCAATCCGGACATGCTGCTTCAGATGCCAAAGCATTTGAAGCTTCTCTGGATCCAAAGCAGGGTCCAAAACCTTGCACAGCCCTAATGACTACATGTTTTTGGAAGTGTGATACCCAAAAAATGTTGCAATACTCTGGCCAAAAATACTAAATAAAATGGGATTGTGTTTTGTATATGACATCCCTATTAATGCAGACCATAGTGAGATTTTCCTTTAGTTTTGAGGGTTGTGGGTTGTAATTTTTTTGCAGTAGTGTCACTTTTTTAGAAAATGTTTGTGGTTCAGTGTGAGCTTCATCTCTCTTCCTTCGTATTGCTTTCTAGCCAATTATACACAGTTTTGTATTAGTATATTTGAAGTCTCTTTCCTAAGTTTGGTACTTTATACTTATCTTTCTTGAATATCATCTTGGTAACTTTGGAAAACTTCTTGACTTTCTCAAATTCATTTTGAATTCTGATCCTGACTCCTAGAGTACTGACAATTAGGGGTGTGCAAAGGGGTCCGTATTTGATTCGGATTCAGATTCAGCCCAAATTAAGGATAATGATTCGATGCATGTATTTGGATCACTGACTCCAATTTGATTTGGCCAAATCTGAATCTGAAGATTCAATGCTGATTCAGAGAATCAGCAAATTGGATACAGACACAGCTTTAAATGTTTTTTCTACATATCTCAAAGTACCAGCGTGGTTTGTAAATGCTACGATGGTGGGGAAGATAAAGTGTCCCACAGGAGTGCAGGGGCCCCTCCATATGCTTGGTGGCTAACCTGGAAGTACTTATGGTCCACTTCCAGGTCCTCTGGGGAGCATGCGGGGAGGCCCTCCCACTCCCCCCTGGCTCAGTGATTGGCTGTAGGGGGAACATGGGTGCCCCCCCCAGACCAAGGAGGCACTAGTCACTGAACCAGGAGGGTGCAGGGGGGCCCCCAAAGGAATCAGAAGTAGACCAGAAATTCTTCTGGTTCACTTCCAGGTCTGCTGCCGAGCGTGGTGGGATGCTCCATGCACCTCAGCATTGCAGCATTTATGAGCCACCTAGAGGTATGTAGAAAAAAACATTTAAAGCTGTGTCTGTGTCCAAGTCACTGAATCTTTCTGAATCAATTCAGAGGGTTTGATTTCATTCGGAAAGATTAAAGGGGCCTCTGATTTGATTTGGATGTGGAGATTCGGCCACAGAATCGGGCTGACTCTCCACCCAATCAAATCATGGACCAAAGCTTCACACAGCCCTACTTACAATAGCACCTAAGTTTGTGTCTTCTGCATTTTATGTATAGTTTCTGTATTCCATCATCCAAAACATTATTGAAAATATCTAATGGAAAAGTATTTAGGACAGACTCCTACAAAGCCCCACTTGAAGTACCTTCTCAGTCTGACAGGAAACATTGATAATTACCATTTTAATGAAATTTTTCAATTGTTTGTGTATCCATGTTATAATGATTTCAAATAAGGTCCCTCTACAAGTGCAGGTAGAGGCATTATGGGATCTAGTGCATGATTTACACAATTGTGCCTCCTCCTACACTCTCTCTACAAGAAGCAAGCTATTTCAGCTGGGAGCCCATTTCAGCTAATGCGGATCCCAGCCATGGGAATCTACTATGCACTCCCATCAACTGACCCAGGCTCCTAGGAGGTGGGGCTGGGGACCCAGGGGTCTCCACAGCAGGGAGACCACAATTGCTGCAGTCTCCCAGCAGTGTGTGTGTGGGGGGGCACACATGGAAGTCCTGCTAGCTGAGAACACCAAGGCTCAGGGGGGTACATAGATTACCCTAGCAGTAAGCTCCAATCAGCTGATAGGGCTCCCAGTCACAGGGGCCCCATGCCACACAGTTAATAGCATGATTAGCAGCTGAAAAGTTATTACACATATTTTGTGAAATAACTTGGTAGCTTAGTCCTTTTTTATCATGCCATTAATTGATTGAATGTGTGGCCAGGTGAAGACTCTAGCCTGCAGGTGGTGGGTATGGGTGAAAGGAACTCCCAGAAGTTAGGAATGGAATAT
>NW_017728911.1:42301615-42306551 GCF_001723895.1 Crocodylus porosus | reverse complement strand
CCAGCTGACTTCCTGCCCTTTGGGCAGGGGGCTGGACTCGATGATCTCCCGAGGTCCCTTCCAGCCCTAATGTCTATGAAATCTATATAACAGGGCTCACAGAAACCTGGTGGGATTCATCCCATGACTGGGCGGTCAACATTAGGGGCTACAGACTACACAGGCGCGATAGAACAGGGAGGAAAGGCGGGGTGCGGCGCTCTATGTCAAAGAGCAATACACGTCCTCAACTAACAGGATGGGGTCAGAGGGAGGGCAGGCTGAAGTGCTCTGGGTCAGGATACAGGAGGGTCGTGGGGAAAGGGACTTAATGGTGGGGGTCTACTACAGATCTCCCAAACAAGGGGAAGAACTGGACCATGAATTCTCGGGCCAGCTTGCAGAGGTACTTAAGGCAAGGGATGTAGTTGTCATGGGTGATCTAAATTACCCGGACATCCGGTGGGAGGAGCAGTCAGCCAGGTCGGACCGTTCCAGGAGGTTCTTGGCTGAGATACAGGACCACCACCTAACCCAGGAGGTGCACAACCCCACCAGCGGGAATGGCCTCCTGGACCTGATCCTGGGTGACAGCAATCATTGCCTACTGGAATCCACCATCCAGCACAGGGTGTCAAGGGCCTGCAGCAAGGCAGCAGCTCTTGACTTCAAGAGGGCCAACTTCAACGAGTTGAGGAGATTGGTAGGAGAGGCACTGGGGTCCTGGAGAGTTGGGGAAATGGGTGTCCAAGATGAGTGGTCGTTTCTTAAGGAGACGATCCTCCAAGCCCAAGGCGTGACAGTCCCAATGAGAATCAAAAGGGGCAAGAGTGCTCAAAAGGCCCCCTGGCTCACCAAAGGCACTCAGGAATGCCTGAAAGCCAAAAAATAGGCATACACCCAGTGGAAGGTGGGGCTATCACCAAAGAGGATTATACCTTCATTGCTTGGGCTTGTAGGGGGGCTGTTAGGAAAGCTAAGGCAGATATGGAGCTAGGGCTAGCATCAAGGACAACAAAAACTCCTTTTTTAAATACATAGGGAGTATGAAGAAAGCACCAGGTAATGTGGGGCCCCTACAGGATACGCTTGACAATCTGGTTGTTGCACCAGAGAAAAAGGCAGACCTTTTTAACCATTTCTTTGCCTCCATTTTTTTGTGCAGGGACCAGGACTCCCCCTGCTGAGATTCAGGATGGACTCAGGAAATGTTCTGCCAAGCCCAGAGTCAGGAAGGACCAAGTTAGGGAACTTCTGGTGGGGCTGGACAGGTTCAAATCAGCAGGTCCAGACGCTCTCCACCCCAGGGTGCTGAGGAAATTGGCAGGGGACATCGCGGGGCCCCTGGCACGGCTTCATGAGCACTCGTGGTGTTCTGGCCAGGTGCCAGACAACTGGAAGAAGGCCAATGTGGTCCCACCATTCTTCAAAAAAGGGAAGAGGGAGGACCTGGGCAACTATAGGCCTGTTAGTCTTACTTCGATCCTAGGGAAGCTCTTTGAGAAGATTACCCAGGAGCACATCTGCAAGGGGTAAGCAGGGGAGGTTATGCTCAGGGGCAACCAGCATGGCTTCATTAAGGGCAGGTCCTGTCAGACCAACCTGATTGCCTTCTATGATCAGGTCACAAAATCACTGGATGCAGGTGTTGTTTGTGGTGGACGTAGTCTTTCTGGACTTCAGGAAGGCCTTTGACGCTGTCTCCCACCCCATTCTCATTAAAAAGCTAGGCAACTGTGGCATTGATGCCTGCACAGTCAAATAGGTTGCAAATTGGCTAGGGGGCCACTCTCAGAGTGGTGGTGGACGGGTCATTTTCGACCTGGAAGGAGGTGGGCAGTGAGGTCCCTCAGGGCTCAGTCCTTGGGCCTGCACTGTTTAATTTCTTTATTAGTAACTTGGACGACAGGGTGAAAAGCACCCTGTTCAAATTCGCTGATGACACCAAGATCTGGGGCGAGGTGGGCACGCTAGGAGGGAGGAACAGGATACAGCTGTACCCGGACAGATTACACGGGTGGGTGAATGTGATTAGGATGGGATTCAATACTGACAAGTGCAGGGTGCTGCGCTTAGGCAGGAAGAAGCTGCAGCATGCCTATAGGCTGGGGAACTCTCATCTCGAAAGCACCACGGCATTATCGATTCCAAAATGAACATGGGCCGCCAATGACACAGGACACAGTCAGTAAGGCCAACCCAACTTGTCATGCATCCACAGATGCATCTCGAGCAGGTCCAAGGAGGTGATTCTCCCCCTCTACATGACACTGGTCAGGCCACAGCTGGAGGACTGCGTCCAGTTCTTGGCACCGCACTTCAGGAGGGATGTGGACAACATGGAGAGGGTCCAGAGGAGGCCACTCGCATGGTCAGGCGACAGCAGGGCAGGCCCTACAAGGAGAGGCTATGGGACCTGAACCTGTTCAGCCTCCACAAGAGAAGGCTGAGGGGGGACCTGGTGGCCGTCTACAAACTTACCAGGAGGGACCAGTGGGAAATGGAAGAGACCCTGGTCACCCGAGCACCTCCCGGAGTAACAAGGAACAATGACCATAAGTTGTTTGAGAGTAGGTTCACGCTGGACATCAGGAGGCGCTGCTTCACAGCTAGGACCTGGAACCAACTTCCAAGGGAATTGCTGCTGGCTCCTACCCTGGGGGTCTTTAAGACGAGGCTGGACAATTACCTAGCTGGGGTCATATAAGCCTAGTATTCATTCCTGCCCAGGGTGGGGGGTCGGACTTGATGATCTACTTAGGTCCCTTCCAACCCTACATCTATGAAAGGCCTATAACTCAGGGGTGGGCAATTATTTTGGGCAGAGGGCCTCTTACTGAGTTTTGGCAAGCCATTGAGGGCTGCATGACAGGCAGCCCAGGGCAGATAAATATTTATTTTCTAAATTTTTCAGGGGCCCCGCAGGCCGGATAGAATGGTCTGGTGGGCCGCATCCAGTCTCCGGGCAGCATTTTGCCCACCCCTGAGTTATAACTGCTCAGATCACCTCTCTTTATCCTTTTGAAATGTGAGAACAATATTTGCTTTCTACTGGTCGTCTGAACTTCTCCAATGCTCTAAGAACCACTGAAAATCAGAACTAACCATCTTCTGACATTTCGTGCCATAAGAACACAAGAACCTGTATGTCAACCTGGCGGAAGGTAGCCAGTGGGGGTCCCCCAGGATTCAGTGCTTGGTCCAGTGCTCTTCAACATCATCAACGATCTGGTTGTGGGGATGAAAAGCACACTGGCAAAGTTCACCGATGACAGTAAGCTTTGGGGAAGTGTGGCCACGCATCAGGGTAGGCGGACTATCCAGGCAAACCTAGACAGATGAGTGAGACGGCTGGACCAGAACCAGATGCTGTTCAACACTGAGGAGTTTCCACTGGGGAGGAAAAATCCACAACAAACTTACAGGCTCCGACATAATTGACCATAAAACGAATATATGAGCCACCAGTGCGATGATACAGTTAGCAGAGCAAACAATATGCTGGCATGCAACAACCAATGCATCTCAAGCAAAACTAAGGAGGTTATTCTCCCGCTCTCCCTGGCTTTGCGAGGCCACAGCTCGAGCACTGCATCCAGTTCTGGGTGTCACTTCAAGAAGGATGTGGAGAAGCGAGAGAGAGTCCAGAGAAGAGCCACTGGTATGATTAGAGGCCTGAAGAGCAAGCCACATGAGGAAAGGCTGACAGATATGGGACTGTTCAGCCTAGAAAAGAGAAGACTCTGGTAAGGATTTGGTGACAGCTTACAAATGTATCAGAGGAGAGCATCAGGGGTTAAGCGAACAACTATTCACCAAAGTGAAGGCAGCCAGGAACTGGAGTTGAAGCTGAAGCCCTGCACGCTGGGGCCCCCAGTTGCAGCTTCCTCCCCCGCCCCCAACCTGGCTGGGAATGCAGTATCAGGTATGTGCCCCCAAGACCACCGCTGCTTCTCCGTGCTACCTGGTGGGACAAGAGGTGGAGGAACGGCCCCACTGAGAAGCTGTGCACACTGGCCAGGGTTGGGGTTGGGTGCAGAAGGGAGCACGGTGCAGGCTGCTCTGGGTGGGGCTCGGCCCAATGCAGAACGCCATGCAGGCAGCCGTGGGCCGGATACAACCAATTGGTGGGCTGGATCCAGCCCGCAGGCCATCCCTGCTCTACAACCTATTACATAATAGTTGCATTGTACATCCCATGGTTGTAGTATGGTGTAAAATCATAAATAATCAACACCTCTTTGCTGCACTGTTTAATATGCTGTAAACCTCTATTGTGACCCTCCTTGAGCATCTTTTCCAAGCTGAAAACATCTTAGCCTATTTCCTCTTTCCTCATATGAAAGCCCCTCCATATCTTAATGATCCTTGCTGCCTTTCTGTGTTGTACTTTTTGTGGTTCTTCTATATCTTTTCTGAGGTGTGAGGACTAAAACTGCACAAAATCAGACACAAGTTTTCTGGGCCTACTGTTTTAAAAATCTCTAGCTTTAGTACTTTCTGTTTGTGATCCTCCTTAGTTACTGCTGGAATGGAAAGTATTTTACCATTGCCATCATATGATATGAATATATCATCTGGCTTTCCCCCAAGCACAGAACAGAAATATTTACTGAATACTTCTGCTTTTTCTCCTTACTGCTGGGTCTACTGTTTCCACTTATGAACGGATCACTGTAAATCTCTGTCATGGTTCCTTTAATTTTCAGTGTACTTGATGAACTTCTTTTTGTCCTTAGGAAGAAATAGGTACCCAGCCTGTTTTCTTTTGTTTCTTCTATCAACTGCAATTCTTGTCTTCTGATTTATATTCATAACTAACAGCTTCCTCCTGCTCTAGTTTGGTATACTTTTTGATAGCTGCTTGGTATACTTTTTGATAGCATGCTCAGGGACCATGACCCCAGGGAGATGGGAGTTCAAGAAGAGTGCTTGCTTCTCAAGGAAGCGATCCTCA
>NW_017728911.1:42290976-42301515 GCF_001723895.1 Crocodylus porosus | reverse complement strand
TGACTTCCTGCCCTTTGGGCAGGGGGCTGGACTCGATGATCTCCCGAGGTCCCTTCCAGCCCTAATGTCTATGAAATCTATGAAAATGCATGCATTTCTCAAAGTCCTGCCCAAACAGTGCTGAGCAACTAACTCCTGGTTTGCACACTTGCTCGCTTGCTCTGTGGTTTCAAAAGGAGATCTGCTCATGTGAGTCAAACAGGAAACCCAGAGTCTATTTGAAGCACTCAGGAAGCAGGCTAATCAAGATAGCAAGCACTTAAATTAAATTTTAACCCTTCCCGTTACTCACACAATCACTTCAGGAGAAAGAGAGACTATTCAATAACTGTAACTTGGAACAAGGACAAACCTATCTGGTCAGTCTCCACTGATTAATAATTTCTTGGCCCTTAGCATTCGTAGCAAAATCCTTATGCACTCCTGCAGAAGATCCTGGGATACGTTTACGTTATTTTATGCAATGTATATATGCAGGTGGTTCTAGGCAATGCACGAGTCACAAATGTCATGTCTTCAAATACTGAAACAAGCACTAAACTAGTAGGAAATTCAGCTAGCCTAGTAATAGCCCTATACACAGAGCTGCTCTAGGAAACTCCAGACTTGTAGCAAGTCTTTAGGTAGCATGCCCTTCTTCAACAGCCAGATGTTATTAACATAACTAAGGAATGCCTTCTCCATCATATTGGCATGATATTGTATGGGAAATAGCCTCTTAACATCTATAAAAGGACATGTAAAAGAACTGCCTAGAAAGAACTGACATGCTTGCACCGCAGCCACTGCACTCCCGTCACATGTTCTAAACGACGGCTCCTGATGTTAGCAACTGCCAAAGGTGCACATGAATCTTTATAAACAGAGGAAGACGTGACCCTGCTCTAAGGTGTTCACAGTCAAGAGAGACAGAAGAGGACAGGTGAAAGGAAGAAGGGAAAAGCAGCTGGCAAACAGTGGGGATCTTAGGAATCACTCCTCTATGCCCCAAGACATTTTTTTTCTGAATCTTAGAATGCTAGGGCTGCAAACTCTCTCAGGGTGATCTTATCCAATCCCCTGCACTACTGCAACTGTTTGCTATTCCTAAATCCCCCAGACAGATGTCTGCCCAGACTCTTTTTGAAAACCGCCAGTGAAGAAGATTCTATGTTGGGTCATTTAACTAATTCCACAAATTAACAGCAGTGCATTTAAAGGTGAACTGCCATATTTATGGTGTATAAATCGAGTTTTGAAGACCAGTTTTTAAATCTTAAAATTCAATCTCGACTTATACATCATGTCACAGGCCCCTGGGAATGGCATTGGGCTCAGCGCTCAGCTTGCACGGCCCAGGCAGTGCCGCTCGCAAGGAATGGGGGTGTTCCAGCTGAGCACCGAGCCCAGCACTGCTCACAGGGGATGGGGACAAGGGCAAGGACAGGGTCCAGCTCAGCACTCAGCTGGCACGTCCCCATCCCCTGTGAATGGCACTACCTGGGCAGTGCCAGCTGAATGCCAAGCCTGGTGCTGCTTGCAAGGGATGGGGCTGCATCGGCCGAGCACCAAGCCTGGCCCTGTCCACTGCGAGTGGCGCTGCCGAGTGCCAAGCCCAGCTGGACCAGCGAAGTGCTGAGCCTGGTGCCACTCACAGGGGACAGGGCTGGGCTCTGTGCTCAGCAGCGCTGCTCACAGAGGACAGGCCCAGGCTCGGCTGGCGCACCCGTATCCCCTGCAAGCTAAGCTGCCTGGGCTGCATCAGCCGAGCACCGAGCCCAGCCCCAACCACTGCGAGCATTGCTGCTGAGCGCCAAGCCCATTGCTGCTTGCAGGGGATGGCGATGGGCTCGGCAACGCCGCTCGCAGTAGATGGGGCCTGGCTTGGCACTCGGCTGACGTGGCCCCATCCCCTGCAAGCAGCACGGGGCTTGGTACTTGGCTGGCGTGGCCCAGGCAGCACTGCTCATAGGGGATGGGGCCATGCCAGCTAAGCCCGGCCCCAGCAAGCGATGCTGCGGCACATCTACCCCTTGGGTGCTCAGTCCACAGTATAAGTTAACCTCATATTTCTGATCCAAAAAGCTAGGTATTTTGTAGATCCAGTGTATAAATCAATCTAACTTCCTGGATCAGAAAAATGGGATCGACTTGTACACCGTGTCAACCTATCTACCGTGAAATACAGTAAATCGTTTAAGTTTTAGCATGTTCATTTTCAGGCACTCTACTTTCTCAACCTGGATTTCAATTAAGTAACATTGTCTGGCCAGGAGTGAAGTTATTCAGAAGTATCTTTACAGATGTTATTTGTGTACCTACTTCTGTACCTCCTGCTGCCGATGAAGACAAATGACAACTTTTTAATCAACATGGATTTGTATCCTACTTGCAAGAGGCAAGGATTCGCATAATTCCTGACCATCACAGCTACCTTTATCCTACTTGTATGCATTTCAAATACAACTAAGCACTCAAACGGGCACCTCAGACAACACAGTTATAAGCAGTGTTTTAAGATAAAGCAAACAACAATTCCTTTTGCGGGGCATGCAAGATTTTGAATATGTAACCCAATGGGCCTCATCGTTTGTCACAAATTAAATATTATTTTTTATTCACATTTCTCAAATTATTTAACTATTTTCATATTTATTTCTCACTCCCTCTCTTTCCCTGCTACTGCAATGATGTCTTTGCAACAGAGTAAACAGGCATCAGCGGCAGACATCAAAACGACAAGAGTATTTTTATGCCTCTCAAAGGAATTCCAAACCAGGAGGTTTGGGGGCAAGGGAGGAACAGAATTTAAACAAGCACAGAAAAGAGCCAGTGTTCGGATTTTTACCAAGGCATCTGTGTACAACGAGGGCTGAAGGGGAACCACACACGCATACACTTCTGAACTTGTGGCAGGAATTTCCTTCCTGTATACTCCAGTTAAGAAATCTGACACTAGCTCCTTGCCACATATTTCTTCAGCTAGTTCCCATTCTTGCTGTAGCAGTTCGTGCTAAAAAGGGTGCATTAACCTCATATCTCAAGCACATGGCGTCGGCACACGCCAGCTGAGTCCCACAGCCACCTCCTGCAGTCTCTCATGACAGGTACCACAGTAAGAACTTGGAATGCACAAAACTCGAAAATGCTTCTTGGAGGACCAAAAGATTTGCCACCAGGCAATCAACAGCGGACAATAATTTTCAGGCGTGTTAAGCATTCCAGACCTCCACTGATATCAATTTATACTGTAAATATTCAGCCCCCTCAAGAAAAGCAAATCATAGGTATTTCACAACAAACATTCAAACTTGACATACTTAAAAACTGAACTTTTTTGAAAACATGTGCCTACGATGTCTCACTTGGGTCATGTAAAACAGGATTGATGTCTCCGCTTCAAACCTGCATTTGTTCATATCAAAAATATGTTATCACAGACTAACCCAGTTTAATGCGAGTTTCAGTTCTCGAAAGATGGTTCAGAATTTGCCTGGAATCACTGTTTGTCTAAGACTCGTCTCCAGAAGAAGGTGCAATCTAGGGCCTTCTCCTCACTCCCACTAACTCAGGAATAGCTAGTCCCAACTGGGACAAGCTCGGGAAAGGTCCTTGCATGTTACTTGCAATGGAATGGAATTTGGAAGACACTTTCTAGATCAACAAGTCCATGAGTCAGGACAGTGCCATGGCTCCAACAGCGTTGCGAGATCAGCGTTAAAGGACCCTGGTATGGCTGTGTATACAGACAGCTTAGCACAGGAACCTCAGCAGAGCTGGTGGGGTGACTGTGGCAGACCTGGATGGGCAGCAACAGCTGCAAGTCTGGATCCAGGGACTTCAGTAGAGAAGTAGGAGTCCATTTGGACACCTCTTCTTGGTCCCCTGTCTGCCCAATTCTGAGCAGTGCTATTAGCCAGGAGTTAAAGGATTAGAAATATACCCTGCCGATCCAACTCCACAACTCCTCACCCACTAAACACTGCCTTCTGGAAGCTTACATGTGGAAACTTGAACCAATGACCAGCGAGGGGTATTAGAGCACTGCTTGGGCATGCAGGGGTGAAATCAGGGAGGCCAAAGTGCAACTGGAGTTGCAGCTAGCAAGAGATGTGAAGGTTAACAAAAAGGCTTTCTACAAGTGAGTCACCAATAAGAGGAGGATCAGGGAAAGTGTGGGTCCCTTACTGAATGGGGGAGGGAACCTAGCGACGTAGGATGCAGAAAAGGCTGAGGTAGTCAATGCCCTTTTCACCTCAGTCTTCACGGGCAAGGGCAGCTCCCAGTTTGCTGCACTGGGCAGCACAGTCTGGGGAGAAGGTGAGCAGCCAACAGTGGCAAAAGAAGAGGTTAGGGACTATTTAGAAAGGCTGGTTGTGTACAAGTCTAGGGGCTGGATGTGATGCACCTGAGAGCACCGAGGGAAATGGTCGATGCATTACAGAGCCACTGGCCATCATCTTTGAAAACTCATGACGACCAGGAGAGGTGACTGGGAAAAGGGCAAATCTAGTGCCCATACCTAAGAAAGGGAAGAAGGATACAGGGAACTACAGACCAGTCAGCCTCACCTCAGTCCCTGGAAAAATCATGGAGCAGATCCTCAAGGAATTTATTTCTAGACAACTGGAGGAAAAGAAGGAGATGACGAAAAATCGGCATGGATTCACCAAGGGCAAGTCATGCCTGACCAACCAGATTGCCTTCTATGATGAGACAACTGGCTCTGTGGATGCAGGGAGAGCAGTGAACATGATATACCTTGACTTTAGCAACACTTTTGATATGGTCTCCCACAACTTTCTTGCAAGCAAGCTAAGAAAGCATGGGTCGGATGAACGGACTGTAAGGTAGATAGAAAACTGCCTGGATAATTGGGCTTAGAGGGTAGTAATCAATTACTCGATGTCTAGTTGGCAGCCAGAATCAAGTGGAGTGCCCCAGGGGTCAGTCCTCAGGCCTGTTACCCAGCAGTTACCCAGAGAGGTGGTGGAATCTCCATCCATGAAGTCATTTAAGACCCAGGTAGACAAAGCCCTGGCTGGGATGTTCTAGTTGGAGCTGGTCCTGCTTTGAGCAGGCAGGTGGACTAGATGTGACCTCCTGAGGTCCCTTCCAAGCCTCATCTTCTATGGTTCTACAATTCTCCCTGTTCACAGTCTTTCCAGAAGTCTGAGACGGGCAGGTGACAAGGCCAGAATCTAAGACTGAACTGTTTAAATAACAGAAGATTTTGCTCTTCTTCTCTACTCCTCATTTGGACATTCTGGTTTTGTCCCCATGCACTTCAGGTGTTCTCTTCCCCCCACAATTTTTCTGAACGTGTCAACTTACTTAACTTGTAGCCTTTACTGCAGTGAGCAATAAATACAGACTCAGACCCATACCAGAACTAAAAGAAACGGAAGGTAAACTTATGATCATTTCTGGTCCCTGAACATTAACAGTCTACATCAGGGGCAGGCAAAGTCTGGCCCGCAGGCCGAATCCAGCTGGCTGTGGACTCCATTTCCCAACAGCCTCTGCCCGCATGGATGGGGCTGGTCTTCATGGAGACCCCAGCTGCAGCTGTGCTGTGATAGCAAGGGCATGCAGGCAGCAGCTCACAGCTCTGCCCTGACTCAGGACCATGCTGTCACTGCTGCAAGGAGCCAGGGCAGAGCTGCAATCCACTGCCTGTGTGCCCTGCCCAGAGCATGCAGGCTGCAGATCACGGCTCTGCCCTGGCCCCGAGCAAGCTTTATCCCCCACCCCCTGCAAGATCCCAGTGGCTCCGGAGCAGCCTCCTGCACTGCCACACGCCCTGCCAGCATGGCTTGGGCCTGTCTCAATGACAACCCCAACTTTGCTAGCTGGGGTCTCCGTGGAACAGGGCAGGGGCTGCTGGGAAATGGAGTCTGGCTGCTGGCCAGATCCGCCACTTTGCCCACCCTTGGTCTACACCCATGCACACGTGCCTTGAGACTGTAGTGCTCAGGAAACCTAGTCAAGAGCAAAATACCCACAGCATGATGCACTGTACAGACACAGGCCCCTTCCCTACAGCTATTACAATCTAACCAAAGCTGTGGCCCTGGACAAACTAAAGCATTTCAAAGGGCAAGATGAACCTGCCCTACAAAGTGCTCTAATACTGGTCAGCATGCTCCAAAAAGGACACTTCTCTTCAGCACTTCATTTTGAAGCCCTCCTAGTTAGGTGTGCACATTCAAGCATAGCATGATACTGGGTTGCTGGGTATCCCCCAGTGCTTAGCTCCTCCCCGCACCTGCTCAGCTCCTCCCCCCACCTCTGTGGACAGCCAGCAAATACTCTCCTGTGCCCTTGGAAGTCAAGACCCACCCTTGGCGATCTCTGGAAGCTTGGGACTGGACAGAAAGATTCCCTGCATGGCTCTTGAGCTCAGCACTCGGAGATCAGAGGCCAAGTGCACAGAAGAGTGCCTCACTCATCCTCCTGCATGCCCCACAGGGCCGGGGAAACAATCTTAAAATGGAGCAAACCTCCACTCAGTCCCCTGTCTAGACTGCATGCTGCTGCATGTTGTGAGTGGTGGAGGCTGTATGTCTTTCCATGGTTTCTGGAGGTCTCTAAATACACACTTGTCCATGGCTTCTGATAGGACACACGTGGATCATGATTACAGTTGTTAAATCTGGACACAAGGATGTTTCTGTAATCAAGTGGTGACAGTGGATGAGAGTTTTAGCTGCATGGATGTTCAGGAAAGGCTGCATCTTGGAGATGTTATATAAAAAGAATTTGTATGACCAAAGCACAGCCTACATCCCAGGACCTAGAGAGCGGTTAAAGTTAAAGACAATGCCTAGTTTATAGGCATGAGGGATGGGGAAGATGACGATAGTGCCGTCAAGGACCAAAAAAGGAGGCTGTGGAAAGGGATTTAGATCTCTGCTTTTAGCTGCAAAGACCCTGTGTTGATAGCTCAGTATCTACAGAGAAATGGCAGAGACAGGCTGAGATTTAGCTTGGACAGAAACAGAGAGACCTGGCAAGGAGAAAGAGATCCATTAATCACCAGAATAAAGATGACAGCAGGATATGAGAATACCCACGGAAAAAGCACAGAGAACAAAGAGCAAGGAATCAAAGACAACCTGCAGAGCCCCACAGAAGGTCAGAAGGAGGATCAGAAGGAACTAGCAAAGGGCACACAGAAGAGTGACTAGGGTGGTAGGAAGATCAGTCATGAAAGCCAAGGGAGGACAAGATTTCCAAATATCAGCACAGAAGGTATGTGATAGATGAAGAGTGAGGAGAGTAATGGTTCCAAGATTCAGCCACAATTAGGTCAGTAGAAACTGTGGCAAGAGCAGTTTAAATGAGTGCCAGAAACGAAAGATAGACTGGGGAGGCTCTAGAATGGAAATGGAGAAGAGGAATGCCAGGTGATAAACTGCAGACAGTACCTCTGCGAGTCGATACCTAAAAGGGCACAAAGCTCATTGGAGAAGTAAGTGGAGTCAAGGTTGGACAGCCTCAGATAGGCCAATCAACATCAGGTACCCCTCTGGTCTCAGCATTTATTAGATTCCAAGGGTGTCCAGCAGAGATAAAGTGGAAGAACTTACTCTCATGTTCCTCATGCACTACGATGTTCATACGGTCAACACAAGACTGGATGTCGTTCCATGTGATAAACTCATTCCCTTCCATGTGTGCCTGAGCTTTCAGCTTCATCAAGGAATCGATGTATCTGCCATACAGAACAGAAATAATAAGAGACATCATGTGGGCCCCACCTGGCATGTGAACCCAGATGCAGTGTGAAGGACTAATATGGAGAGGCAGCAAATGGGATAAAAGTGCAACTCATACAAAAAGTGAATAAGGAGTATTGACACAAGCATCCAGCAAAAGAGAAAGCTCCTGGGTCACTGTGAAGAGTGTGGCAGCACAGAAACAGGCGGCAGAAAAGCGAACACCAGACCACCGCAAATTAGGAAGGTGGGCATGACCTTGATATGGGACATGGGGAAGGGAACAGCACCAGCAAGAGCTAAACAGTGCCCAAGCACAGGAATGTTCTGAAGGGTGGGACGAGACTCCAAGGGTTAGCACTTGACAAGGCCTAGTACAACAGGGTGGTGCAGAGATCATATGCAAGACAGCAAGCTTCTAGGGCCAGGAACACAGGGCTCCAAAGAATAATTTACACTATGATTAAGAATTTGGAGAGAGACTTTGAAGATTAAATAAAGAAATGTCAAAAGGAGGACAGCAATGTAGGGAATAGTGCCCCCAAGTACCCACCTCTGGGAGTTCTCATCCTCAATGTTGGTAAGCCCTGTGACTGGACTGCTCAATTGTTTCCATATTGTGTTCATATCCCCTGAATCCAAAGCCCTGTTGATCAGGGCCACAGACGACAGCATCTCTACTGCAACTGAGAGCTCTGGGTGTGTGAGGTTCCCCTGTACACAAAGAAGGCAATGAGCATCATACACTCTTCACACATTCATGCTCTGTGCAGATACCAGAATGGGGCAGCAGTTATAATGATAAACAAAGACTGGAGACAGTGCAGCCATTTGTACCATGCAGAGAAAGTGCTTTTCACTGGGATGAGAGGAAGGATCTCACAGGTGAGTTCAGCAGACAGAAAAAGGGACACAAAACACTAAACTACACCAAGCCCTTGGTGGCCGAGGGAACACACCTGGGATTTAGGGATTAATGGTGCATCAGACAGCAGCACCATGCAAGGATTCCCAAAGCAGTTACATTCCAGTGGGAAAAGGGGGTGAGGAACTAGGCAAGCCTCATCTGGCTGGGAATTATCACATCCATTTCCAAGCGGTAACTTACACTGGGGCTCTGCTGCTGCAGGGTGGCAAGCTCCTTCTGGTAAAGGGCTGCAGCAAATGGATACACCTGCGGTAACTGGGCCTCTGGATGCATCAGCTCGGCCACAGTTTTGTCAGCATCACCACTTCGGACTGCAGCATTAATCCTCACCACTGATGCCAGCTCTGGGGGTTTAGGGAAGAGAAGGCACAAGAGTTATGAAGGCAGAAACTGTCTGCACTCTCTAACAAAGCATTCTTACCCACCCATTGTGGAACAGCCTCTCTCTGCTCAGGACCCCAGCTAAAGGACTGCCTAGAACCTCCTCACATAAAACCAGCTCTCCCACTTCCCCGATCACCTTCTGCACCTAGCCCAGTTTGATTCACTCTCCCTGAACACGGTGGACCAGAACTGTACTCAGCAGTCCAGATCAGGTCTCATCAGTGCCCAGTGCAGCAGCATTAATACTTATGTAGGAGCTCAGACTAAGTAATCACAGCAGTCCTTTTCAGACTTATAACGCATGCTGTTCCAAGCCTGGTTGTCAATCACTTTATATAAGCGATTTCAAAAGCAGGGAACAGGCTGGCTGTCGTCGGTTAGATATTTCAGAATACATTTTAGGGGCAAATACTTTTTGCTCAGTTCAAATCAATCAGTGAGAAGTGCAGGGATCAGCGTTACCCCTGCAATCGCCTTCCCACCAGCCTGCTGCCTGAAGGCATGCCAGGCTCATGTCTCAATGCAAGAAGAACCGCACTCAACATGAGCATCAGTGGGTGGCCCTGGGCTCTGTCCCATCAACCCTCCTGGATTCATAGGCATTCACAGGCCTGGGCTTTCAAGGGCAGGAGATATCTAAAGAAGACCCAAATGTTCAAGCATATTCAGTAGTTTTTAGTTTGAAGCATAACTTCCAACTGTCACAAGACTATCTGAGTAATCTGAAGACAGTCATACACTGGGGTTCTGCCAGCACTTGACTAGCCTTGAGAGGTTTAAAAAAAAGTCATGAGGGCTCAAAACACTGATATGTTCCAACAAGTGTATAAAAGTTGCACTGCCTCCTCCCTCTGATCACTGCCACCAACTCCTGATCTCTGCTGAAAGGTTCCTTACTTCGCTGGTACTGCTGGGCTGCACTATTAGCTGCATCAACCCCTTGCTGCAAATCTTCTTTTTGCAGGGGGCCTGTCAGGCCACTCTGAGGAAAAGAATAATCACATGTAAAGAAAATGATGATACAACTGCAGCGATCATACAAATGTCAGTCATACTCAGTCCTCTACAAACAGAGGGAACCACACAAACACAGAAGGCAGAAATTATGCACTGGTTATTTACAGTCCTTGTGGTGTAAGCCAGGCTTAGCTCTCATCTGATGCCATGCACAAGATGAGAGGTACAGAGGGGGACTGACACACTGAACATGAGCCAAACACAGTCAGGATTCCTTCAGTGTGGATTTGGACTTTGCTACTAATTTGCAAAAAGGTCTTGGATAGGTCTCCTAATGTGTAAGAGTCCCTATTTGTAAAACAGGAAAAATAATAATAATAATAAAGTAATAATTGCCAGACAAAGCATTTAACAGGAGATTATTCTTCATTCCTATAATATCTTCTTAGGAGACTCACTTGTGGGTCATGGGAATATGGTTATGACGGTGCTCGGGGGAACAGGGACTCCCCCAGTGCCTGCTGGTCCCCCCTGACTAGTTTGTAACAGGCCACTAGATCCCCCTCAGCC
>NW_017728911.1:42234323-42290376 GCF_001723895.1 Crocodylus porosus | reverse complement strand
GGGTGAGAGACAGTGTCAAAAGCCTTCCGGAAGTCCAGGTAGACTATATCCACTGCTACCCCTGCGTCTAATGATCTGGTGATCTGATCGTAAAAGGCCACCAGGTTGGTCTGAGAGGACCTGCCACTGATGAACCCATGCTGGTTGCCCCTAAGCATGCAGTATACTATATTATTATATAACAATATATATTATAATATTATATTAGCATAGGTTGAAGCTAGTTTTGAAATCTGCACTACACGTTTTATAAGCTTGAAATGACCTCATGAAGCCCTTCCGAGCCATACTTTCCTATGATCCCATAAGCAACAAATATAAGCAATATGCATGCAAATTTCACTGAAAATGGGCTTGTAACAGGAGACCACGTTCAACCTTAGCTGTGGAGAAACTCCCCATAACAAGACAACATTGTGCATTTAGCCATCTCTCAGACGTCAACACAAAGTACTTAGACACTGAAGTTTTCAAATTAAGAGGTCATAAGCCTACATCATATAAAACTCATACATGCATATGTTTGCAGATATATACTTTATATACATTTTTCTTGTGTTGAGGTAAAAGCTGCATGGTAAACAGTCAAGTTTTTCAAAGTTACATTGTTTGCAGGTGGAAGCATGTGGTCAGCACAGATAATTAAGAGGTTAGGTCACGTGTCATAGATTCACAGATTGTAAAGGGCTGCAAGGGACCTTGCAAGACCTATCTATACAGGTTCTTCCATACCTCTTGTTTCTGTTGTCTATCACTCAAGAGCTGCTTAAGATACCAGTCACAATTTTCTCGCTGTACACCTCGGAGCCCCAAAGATGGTGATGTTAAAGCTTCATATAATGCTACTGCATCTCCCTGTTCCAAAGCCAGATCAATCTTTGATAGAGCCGTATGTGCTAGAGAAAGAGCAAAGTAGGGACTGAGGGAAAAGCTAAACATGGTAATCATCAGTTTACACAAAATAGCCCGTGAAGGTATATTTTCCTCGACACTAATCTCTTGGAAGCCCAGATACAGAGTGTGAATTGGATACTCCAAAAGTCAGTTAACCCAGGAGGACTTCAGCGATCAGATGAAAACATGTATTAGTTAAGGTAGCAAGTTTAGTGGGGATACTTTATTTCATAAGCAGGGAGGGAAGGGATTTGGGATATTGCAAAACATGATTAATGAACACATACAGCAAGGACTGTAACCTCACTCTGTCCAAAGAGAAAAGATGGAAGGGGGAGTAGAAGTCCATTTTGATTACTAGGGTTACCCAGTCACTGGAAAACTTACTGTTCACTTTGTTGATATTGCCCTGAATCTCAGCTTGAGTCAGCAGCTCTTCGTACACATCTCTCTCTCTCTCTGAATTTTCAGAGGCAATCTGAAAGTCAGGGGGAGGGGGAAAAAAACCCTATCAGCACAACTCCACAGCAGACTTTGCAATGCACCACTCACAAACACTGTATATCTCCCTAAGATAGAAGGGAGACCCACACAGGGCACAATCCATGCCCATGGCACGGGGCTGATCAGCAGGCCAGTTCCGGCACACAGATCTCCACCTCTCCCCCAGCACACCTGATCTGGTATCCCAGGGCTGCCATTTGTTGCACAGTCTGGCTGGAGAAACAACCCCAATGCACACTGTGGCCACCCTAGCTGGACTTCACCCCATGTGCACCTGCTCTGGGATGCACACTCACATGGTACCCTGTCCAGCTGATTTGGGATCTGTGCCACACATGGCGCTCACTGGTTCCACTGGTCCCAGTCCAGCTGGAGCTGGTGCTGTGTGACGCATCTCACAGCTGCTGGGGCAGGCACCATGTGTGGTACAGTATGGCTGGGGCCAACATCACATGCAGCCCTGCTGCTGCTCCAGCACTTGGCACCTGTTCTGGCAGCTCTGGAATTTGTGCCACATGACCCATTGGAGCAGCCTCCAGATTAGATATGCTGGGGGGGAGGACAGGGGAGTTCAGGGCCAAATCTAGCCCATGGACTGGCTCTGTGCCACTAACCCAACCTGCAGGGCTGGATAAGTTTGACACCCCTGCCCTAACAGAAGGGGAAGCAAACCTAACTATGCTTGCAGTGTGTCCTCACAGATGATATAATAGGTCAATGCCTTGTGTGCACCCAAAAGTATGACTTGAAAGTGAACAGGTACACCCACATAGTGTGCTTCCTTGAGCTCTACAAAAGGATATGCACTGTATAAGCTTGTGGCATTTCATTTTACAGTACACAGCAGGAATTCAAACACACAGATCCAGTTATGTGCACTAGACACTGTTCTCAAACAATGAAGATGTTCTAAACCAAATAAATGCTCCTGATATTCCAGGACAAGTAGAATTCTCTGCACAGCTTCATTTACTAAACAGCATATTTCCACGCAAGCTTTTGATAGCATGGAACAGAAGGTTCACTCACAGCTCAAGTGCACTTTGAGTATGAGATTTAGTAATCAATCACCAGTGTACCCCACAGATGGAGTTTCAGAGGTAGACCCAGGCTTTGTGGTAGGGAGATTTTGTCTCACTAAATCTGTCTAAAAAGGGAAATGATTGTCAAAGAAATCCTATGAAATTAGAGAACAGTTTTTCTCTCATAATTAAAATAAGACATTTCCTCCATTTTCATATCTCACACCCTCAGGTGTCTCCATAAGGTAAGTTAGCTTTAGATCAGAGGTCAATGTCAGTCTTTTTCTATGTTCTAACAGGACAAAATTTATCTCTGAGGGCCACAACAGAATTTCACCAGAGATCAATCTGACCTAGGATCTTTAAAAAATGACAGAATAATAGGCTGTTATTCACTGATAATTTCTTCTGATGGATGATGAATCCAATACGATGAACACAAATTCACAGTTTAAAGAATTCATTTTACCCGGTTTTTAGCATTCTCCATCTTGTCCTGCTTTGCCCGGTACAGTGTGTCTTGGTAAGTGGGTGCCAGGAGATCACTGAGATTCACCAGCATGGCATTAGGGTTTTTCATTGCCGTAAGTGTATCAGCCGGGACTTGGTGGTCTACTGCTTCATTAATGGCAATCACAGCAGCATGCACTAAAAAAAACAAATCACAGCTTCTTTGTTAGCCACAAAGGTGACTGCTCTGTCTGCAACCAATTAAGGTTGTCACTGGGAAAGAAAAGAGCAGTTGAGCTTTGGTATAAAGACAAGAATGATCAGCATATACCTGGGATTCCGGTCAGGCTTCAAATTTTTGGCAAAGGTAGAGTCTTATTTCATAATACTGTACTTTGATATTAATGAAATTCATATTTTCTAACAAAGAATGCTCCATTCACAGACTGCATGAGCATAATTAATAAGGAACATCAGCCCCAGCAATGCAACATGTAACTGCTCTCTAATCTGGCAATTCAGCAATCCCATTTCCACTTACATGCTGCTTCGTCCACAGAGAGTTCATTAGCTAGAATTCCTCCAATCTTGCTGAAGGCAGGCATCTGAATTCCGTATTTGTCCAGCTCAAGCCGCATGTTACTGATCTCTTCCTCTGAAATGTAAAGGAATGAATGTAATGTAGGCAGCACATTCAGAATGAACAATGATATATATTCCCCTATGTAAAACCACTACAGTAAGTTGCAAATTGCTTTTTCACAAATATTCTATGCCACAAACCGGGGAGAGTCTAAATGAATGCTGGTGAGAATTTGTGTTTTCCCTTAAGTTTTCCCATATACGTTCCAGTCGCTCCACGAGAAGAAACCACAGAAGGCTGGCTCACTAAACTACATCAAGAGTTCAGTGCAATAGCTTGAAAATGATTGTGTGAGCCTTGTACACCTCAAAAGGTGGCTACCAACAGGACTGAGAAAGTGTATCAGCAGCAGCATGTTAATATTTACATACTTCTGCGGTTGGTGCTGCAAACAAAAAAACCTAAATGTAAGGAAAGAGGATGGAAAAAGGGTGGAGAAATGCTACAGCTAACTGCACCAATGATTCAAAACATTCAGAATAAAACTTCCTCTGGAACAGTGCTTCTCAAAGTGGTGGTCCATGGACCAGTGCCGGTCCACGAACCACCGGTCACCCCTCTGCAGCGAGTTGCCAGGAAAGAAAGAAATATATTTTCAGAAGCATAACATTGATATGTCATAGCACCACAGTTCATACGTTCCAACACTCCAGGTGACGTCATGTCATGCGAGGTGAGGAAAGAGAAGAAACAGGCAGGCACGCATTTGTGTAGCGCTGTTACATGCAGTTGCTCCCACCGGCTCTAGTGGGCACCGGTCCCTGGCCCACTGGAAAAAACATTGCTGGTCCACCATACCAGATAGTTTGAGAAGCACTGCTCTAGAAGATCTCAAATCCCTCACTCGCTTGACACAAATAAAATGCAAGTCTTGGCTGCTTTTCAGAGGTAGTCCCCTTTCACTGAGGATGTCAAGCATCATCTAGCACAAGAAACATCCAAACTCACACACGCTGAAATCCTGGAAAAACAAGCAGGCACCATACCTGTGAAATCCACCTTCCCATACAAGTCCTGAATCTGAGGAGCCAGTCCCAGTTTAAACAGGTACAAACTAGGAAAGAGGACATAAGGATAATTAGTACCAATTAGCTCTTTGGGGCTCTAATGCTGTTCAAACATCAATTAAGGAAGATGGATACAGGGAAACACTCAGCTAAGTGGAAAGACTTCCAGATTGAAAAGGGAGATTTAAACAACTGTGATGACAATTTGTTCCCTCATGCATAAAAATTACACCTGAAAACAGAAAGATCCTTTGCTCAAGCCATGTGGCTTGGGACCTCTGGACTTAAAGTTCCCCTTGGCCACAAGACATCTGGTTGTACATCTGAGTATCTGGTTAGCATACAAAGCCAGCTAGGCCTTGCTTACAGTCAAAAGCACACAATGCAGCCACCTCAGTTAAAAAAACCATACAAACCATGCCTGCTACTGCCAGTTTCCTCTGTCTAATCTCCCCTCCCTCTCTCACCCCCATCGCTATCTCCAAGTAGAAATATTTGGTTGCTTACCCTGCAGCAATGCCAACTGCCAGCTGTTCATCTGCCTGATCTGAATCTATTTGGTGCCTGTGCACTCAATAAAGAGACCCAACCCAAACACTCAACCTGGGACACCGGCCTAAACAGGCACTGTATCTTCTGGAGTAGCGGGGTATATGCACCGAGGGGTGGGAGATGGCAGAAGCATGTGTTCGGAAATTGGGACGGGGCACCACATACATGTCTGAAGGAGGGGAGAAGAATAAAAAGCTCAGGCGGTGGACAGATATACGTTTTACACTCATAGCTGCCACAAGTGCAGAGGACTGCTGTCCAGGGGTTTGCTCAGAGATAGTCTTGAAATAAATGACTGCATACTAATCTTTTTGCTGGGACCGTGCCTCATTCACTGCGTGCCTGCTGACCTATACAGTGATCCTGCAGGTAAAAGCAGCACCTGGACACATAAATAAGATAAGCTGCAATACATTCACAGACCAGGGGCATGCAAATTATTGTGCCCTGATTTCAGAGCGTCACCTGTAAAACTTTATTCTTTAAAACTTGTTTCTAATTTCCTAACCTTTGGTTTAATAAAAGAAACATACAACACAGAAATACCATCAGTACCTCGGATAAGACGAGCACTGAGGCAAGAGATCCTGAATAGCCCTTTCACTGGGCACACGTTACAGTGCTCAGTGCAGTGCTTCCCATCTTATGCGATGCTTATTTTAGAATAGAGTGAGAAAGCTCCTTCAGTTCAAAGCCTCTTCTAGACCAGCCTTCACAGAGCAGTGCACACAGGGCATACTTCAGTTTCCACTCAACTTTTTTAATCATTCACACAGAAGCACTGTGTCATTAGAACAGTGAACAGCTGCAGTAAAACTGCCTTATTGGGTGCTAAAAATCAACATGCAAAGGCAAAGTCTGAAGCAAGTCTTTATTACTTGGTAGCATCTAAACTAGTTTTCACTGGACTCCCAGTGCCCCCTTTCCCCCTCCAAAGTCTAACTTGGATATTGCTGTTGTGCCAAAGCTCCGGATGTTTACCAAAAAATGAGACAATACAGCTGTTCAAAGACGGCTGTACTTTTTTCTAAATAAATGAAAGTGTCCTTTTTCATTATTTGTTCTTAAACAGCTCTTCGCAACAGACCACCTTGGACAGAAACTGTAGGTGAAAAATCCAGCCCAAAAAGTGAATATTTGAAAAAGCCAAGATGTACCGGAAAAGCATTTTTAAATAGAAACGTGTCTTTATTATCCCAACACACTCTGCCTTCACCATTCTAAGTAAGGCTGTCAATTAATTGCAGTTAACGCGTGCAATTAACATATTAATTGGTTCCTCTGTTAATGTTTTTAACAGGTTAATCACACATGTGGTTTTGGAGCCTGCATCAAGGCCTCCAGGGCAGCGGTGGCAGCTCAGAGGACCACATGGCAGCCTGGGTGCAGGCTCTGGGCAGTTGCAGTGCTGGGGGGAAGGGCACGCACAAAGACGCACACGAGCAGCCACAGCATGCACGCTGTGTATAGAGCAGTGCCGTGCCAGAAAGACTGTGGAGAGGAAGGGGCAGCTGGGTGCAGATTGAGGCCCCCATGGTGAGGGAGGGAGTGGGGCGGGGGCAGGTGCTGGCGTGAATGGGGCTCGGGGCCAGGGTGGTTTGTGGGATGGAGCTGCGGGCAGTTCATCCAGGGCTGCAGAGGGAATGGGGGGGTTGTGGGGTGCTCCCTGCTGCTGTGTACACCCCTGAGGGAGGCATGGGGGCATGTGCCCCCCTGGATCTCTGCACAGGGCAGAGGTGGTCTGCTCGCTGTGGGCTGGGGTTCTGCACCCTGCTGCCTTTGCTCTGGGAGCCACATGATACCATGTTGTGCCTCTTGCCACCAGGCAGGCAGGGGGTGTGGTGCGGCCTGCACGTGGCTCCTGGAACAAAGACAGCAGGGTGCAGGGCCCCAGCCTCCAGCCTGCCTCCACCCTGTGCACGAGTCCAGGGCGCACATGCCACCTCCATGCCTCCCGCGGGGGTGTGTGCAGTGGCAGGGAGCTGTGCCCCCTCTGCCCCCAGACGAGCCACCCGCGGCTCCATCCCACGACCTGCCCTGGCCTCAGGGTCCCATTCACCATGGGGGCCTCAATCTGCTGCCTGCTACCTCTTCCCTCCCTCCCCCATCCCTCCTCCTCCACAGACTTACTTACTGAACGGTGTGCACGCGTATGTGTGTGTGCGCGTGTGCCCCTCACTCCCAAGACACAGCCCTGCTGCTGCCCCTCTCTCCTGATCCACAGTACCCTGCATCCTGCCAGGGCATGTGGGGACCCCCCTCCCTGGTCTCCAAGCCCCACACACACACCCGCAGCTGCCCACACCTCCACAAATTCCGCCTGTACACCCTCTGCCCCAAATCATACAAAGTACCTGCATAATTTTGAGTTTTTCTGTGCATAATTTTGAGTTTTTAGCTGTGTGGTTAATTGCAAATAATGTTTTTAATTGTGCAACTAATCATGATCACATTCTTAAATTGTTTGACAGCCCTTATTTTAAGCTCTTTTTTTTTTTTTTTTTTTTTTTTGTCTGCAATCTACTTCCTAGGGCACCTCATTTTATTTTCCTGAAATACAGATACAAAAAGTAAAGGGACTTTGGTACAAAAATCTCATTTCTCTTTTAATCATGGAAAGCAATTGCTTGTCCATTATTCACATCTCAGCAAAAATCCGGCACGCACCAAATCCCTGGATCCAGATTTACATATGACTAGGAAAGAGGGCCAGGCTGAGACGAGACCTGGACTCCTGCCAATGGAGCAGAAGCACACCGAGTAACTGAGCAGCTATCACGAGGTTGCCAATAAGGAGGAGCTTCACTGCTGAATGTCAGAAATCTCGCTCGCACCAGTCACAGGAAGATATGCAACAAAGCACCACGCCGGGCCACCACATAACTCGATCTGACCCCTACCCTCAAGCATCATGCGCGTTGCTGTCTGGGCTTAGAGCAGGTTCAACACTAACAACTGAAAATGTGATTTCAGATCAGCCTGACATTTCTATTGGTGCTCAGCTATTTGCAATCTGTCCTGGATTTTCCTGTTCAGATTCCTCCCTGGTAAAAGATCAGAGAGCAGGAGAACAAACTCCTTCTTGAGAACTGGAACTGAACACACTGCAGATGGAGACCCACATGCAGTGAGCTCTTCTACGCAGGACCGTCTGCACAAGAAGTCCTCTTGACATGAGGTCATGTACACTTCCTTCAACAATCAGGATGAACACCTGAATCTAAACTGGCACCAGGAAGGAATACATTCAGTGCAATGCCCCACTCCAGCTCTCTGGAGCACACAGTGGCAGTAAAACAATTCCCCTCAACAACAAATTAATGAGGCCCTGGAATTAAGAGAACAGCATAGCCAGATGCGCCTTTCTAGAGCTCTCAAGAGTTAAGACATTGCCCCCCCCTCAGCCTGTGCAGGATTAAAACTTTCCTTGGCTTTTTACAAAGCCCCCTATTAATTCATCCTGAAAATACACATGCTTCATACAAGAGACCTGACACACCCCACTCTTGACCTGCTGAAGCTGAGAAGACAAGCCCCAACAGGGTGAAAGACATAGTTTAGCAGCTGAAAATGACAGTGTAATCTCTCCTCCTTGTGTCTCTCATGCAGGAGCCCCAGATACAAATCAGACAGTTAACACCAGTGAAAATCCAGAACTATTATAAATGCAGATACACCTCTTGGGAGACAGCAGGGCATGCGTATTTTCACCCAGGATATTCTCCCTTCACTGGCATGACAAATTCTGTAGGTGCTGCCAAAGTGAAAACAAAAGCCAGCCACCCTGCATGCATCTGGTAGGTCGTGGTGCCAAAGATATGGCCCATGGGCCAGGTCCGGCCTGCGCAGCTGTATTACCTGGGCCCCAGGCAGCATGCGGAATGTGCCAGGTGGCCCTGCACACCCCACAAAGTGCTGCACCTGCTCACGTCCCAGAGCAGTAGAGCAGCTCGTGCATGCAGCACAGCCCCAGAATGACCACGTGCCACCCTAGTGCCAGGCTGCATGCAGAGGCAGCTCCAGCATTTGGCGCAGCCCAGCAGTGGCAGCAGCAGCTCCAGGGCCATGCACTGCAGCCCTGCAGCAGCTGGAACAGGATCAGGTTGCACATGGCACCCACGCTGGCCATTCCAGAACTAGAGCTGAAAGGCGCAGGTCTGTCTGTGGGTCTGGTCCAGCCTGCACACTGGCCCTGCAGGGCCAGATGGGTTTGATACCCCTCTGGTAAGTGATGGCAGTGAAAAATAAAGGAGGTAAAATCTGTCCAAGAGAGGGCTTACACTCTGCTTGGGATCTGATCCTTGCAAGCATTTATCATTAGAAGTCTGCTTTATTTGTGGTTTTGCGGTTTTCATGGAAACTGTGGCCATAGATCACTTGACTGAGAGTTACTGTCTGCTAATAGACTAAGTGAAGGCGCCAATCAGTGAAGTGAAAATGTTTCTATTAAGGTTAGCATTAACTAGTATTTCTAAGCCTTTTGAAGAACGCTACACATAATAATAAATTATGAAGATGTTACAATTTATATTGTATATACATTTATATTTATAATATATTTAAATGTTGATTTAAATTTAATATTTAGATTTATAATATGATAAATTATATGATGCACTTACTTTCTGCGGAATATGCTATTAAATTATATAGTACACTCCTCTCCATCAATCAGCAGTTAAAGGGCAGGGCCACCGGGAAAAGCCCGCAAAAACCAGCTCTTCATGCCTCAACCGAACAGCAAAAAATAGTTTCGTCTCACTACGAGTTAAGACGACCCTAATTATCATTAAGGTCAGATTGCTACATAATGTGATGCCATCTGTGCTGTGCCAGGGACAAATGCATTCTTCCATGGGGTGGGACACGCTATGCTGAGTACTCCAGGATTCGAAGTACGGTGAATCCCTCCTGCGCCTGCACCTTCACTAGTATGCACCCACATGCATGTGCTTCCTGGGATAAGTGGCTCACAGCTGGCAGATTCCAGTGCCTTAGGATCTCAGCATGTACTTGCTACCTCCAGCTCCCAAATGCTTACTTAGGGCATTGATCGTTGGACACAGCAATGACTGTCATTTTCCAGTCAGCATTACTTGTGGCATTAAGACTCTCCTTCACCCCCAGAGTGTATTAATGCCACCAGTTCCCTATTCAGAGAACACGCTCATCCTCTCAGCTTTTAGATGTTCACACAATCTTCATTCCTAGTTTCCCGAGCATTCCTGAGCACTGTGCATTACCTGAGTGCATGGATGCAGTAGATGCAGCGTGGCATGTTTTTCCGATCATAGATGTCTGTAGTTTCTGGGTAGAAAATCTACAACAAACACATGGTAAGAGTCAGAACAGACCGGCTGGCCATGCATACAGTACAGGAATGGATTCTGGACTCTGATGAGCCCTGAATGCTCCCAGCAACTCTCCTCTTTCTCTCCTTGTCCCCCATGGGCCCTTTGCCAGCTGTATCTTCCTCACACAAAGTTGTTCCCTCTGCTTTCCTGCTCAGCCCCCATGTTCCTGCTGTAGGACCCTCCCTCACTTTGGCTCCTCATACAAACACTGTGCAGTGCACCAAGAAATTGGCCAGGGTGGATGGAGACATGCAGGGACCCCAAGGACTGGTGGGAGAAGGGGCAGCACAAGTGGAGTGCAGCACCAAGCAGCAGCATGTGTAGCCTGACACACTGGCACTCGGGACACGGCAGCTCCCACTGTGACATTCCAGGACACGGAGCCTGTTTGGGAAGTGCCAGCGTTAGCAGGCTAACATGGTAGTTGTGACTGCACGTGGCAGTGCTGACTACACAGGCTGCTTTTTGGTTGTAACAAAACATTTAATGGTCTTATAACTCTGTAGGTTCAGGGTGCATCCTGCTGCTGCCTGTGCTCACAGAACAAGGGCCTCTGTAAAAATACACTGGGACTGGACAGACTCCCCCTCAGTCCCCTATACCCCAGGTGACAGAAACTGTAAAGCACTGGATGTGTCAGTGTCTTCCTGATGTAGGTGAACAGGAAGTGTCTCAGCACAGCCATCACCCCAAAGGCTACCCAGGTCCAAGTCTCTGAAAAGACCTGTCCAGGTTTGCACAGTACTACTCAATTATTTTCTTTCCCAAAGCCTTAGCACCCCCAGCTTCACTCTCCTTTGGCCCCCATCCTTTCTCCTTTCACCCCACCTGTCTCCCAGTGAGCCTACTGCTACAATCCCTGCTGCCATGCCAGCTCCTCTGGGTGGCCAGGTATCTGTGCAGGGCATGGCTGACTGGGCGGGAGAGCTGGAACTGCTTGGAGAACTTTCACAAAATCCAAAAACATGCCAATGTATATTCTTTTTTCAATGTAAATGGCAGGTTACAGCATACAATGCTGACCCTTGCGCAACAGAACACATGCCTGCTCATGTTACACACAAAAGTGGGAGGAAAAGTTAGTTTGGATACCTGTCACTTGCCTTTCAGTTTTCCATCTTTATAGATTCATGAATTTTCAGGTACAAAGAGAGCACTGAATCATCAATGTTGGCATCTTATATAACACACACGTCAAAAAATTTCACCCAGCTACTAGTGTACTAAGGCCAGTAATTCGCAGTTGATGCAGTGGTTTTCAACTTGTTATCATTTGCGGACCCCTAAAAAATTTTAGATGCAGGTGTGCATCCCTTCGGAAATTTGGAATGGAGGTGCGGACACCTTTGAAACGTAAGTGTGGATATTCATATACGTTCGATTGATCAGTCATCTTTTGTGGACCCTTTAGACACCAGGGCCAGGCAATTACTTCAGCTGGAGGGCTGCTTACCAAATTTTGGCAAGCCACTGAGGGGTGCATGGGTAGCCCCGCCCCTTGACTGGTGCCCCGCCCCCTGGTCTCCATCTTGGGACTGGAAGTCCCGCCCCCTAACCACTGACCTTTCCGAACAGCAGACCCTCACCCTGCCCCTGGAAGTATGCCTTTCAGCAAGGTTTGCCATCTTGGAACCAGAACCTTACCAAATCATACTCTATAAAAATCAAATACCAACTACAACATTCATTAATTTGATTTCAAAAAATATTTTTGTCCTGATTTACATGCGTTTATGTAGTGTACACAGAGGTGATTGTATAATAGCTTAAAATGTATATTGGGGGGGTATAGGTTTGTGGGGGGCTATGGGCTTGTGGGATGTGGGGAGGGTGTGTGTGGGGGTGTATGTGGGGTGAGGGAGCATGTGGGTGTGTGGATGGGTATGGGCCTTGTGGAGGCTGTGAATGTGTGAGGGGGAGGATTGTGGTGTGTGTGGAAGTGGATGGTAGCTGGAGTGTGAGGGGGTGGGGTGTGTGTGTATGGCAGTGCAAGGGGGTATTAATACATGTGTATGGGGTGTGTGTAGGACACCCTATGAATGAACACACACACACATGCACCCTCATTCCCCATGCTTCCCCATCCCCCATCCACGGTACCACATGGAGTCAGCCAAGAATCGTGGGGCCCGGGCCAGCCTGGTTCCTGCTGAGTCCTGTGGTCCCAGCAATGTAGCTGGGAACCACATAGTACCAGAGCAGCTGATGGGTGGGCAGGGGGAAGGGAGAAGCAGCAGTGGCGGGTAGAAAAGTGGGGAAATGGTAGTGGCAGCAAGTGGGCAGCTGGGAGGGAGCACAGCAACAGCTGAGCGGGTGCCCCGGAGCCAGGACCGGCAGGGGCTCTGTGGAGCTGGGCTGGGCTGGGCTGGGCTGGGCTGTGCCAGCAAGGAGAGGGTGGCAAGCAAAGGCACTGGCATGGGCCCTGCACTCCCACCCAGCTGTCGCTGCACTCACGCCTGGCCACCCGCTCGCTGCTACTTGCACTCCTGTCTGCCACTGTTGCCACCGCTATTTCCCTGCTTTCCTGCCTACCATTGCTGCTTCTCCTGACCCGCCGGCCACTCTGACACCACATGTTTCCTGGCAGCATTGCTGGACTGCAGGATGCAGCCAGAGCTGCCCCGACTCTGAGGACTCAGGTGATTGCCTACGGTCCTCCTCACTGCATTCTTAGCTGAGTTTCCCTCTTGGGTGGAGGGAGGCAGGGAAGAGCCCCAGGGTTGCCAGGCCAAAAGCATATGCTAGGCAAAAGCTTCTGGTTGGGGGCGGGGGGGGGGTGCGGCGCAGGTCTTGATGCTGCAGCTCCTGAGTCCTGCCACTGGCTCCCCTTGGGTCCTGCTGTCAATGCTACCTTGTCATCTTTGACCAGCAGCCAGGGGCAGATAATTCATTTTCTAACTTTTTAGGGGACCTGCAGGCCAGGCAGAATGGCCTGGCAGGCCAAATCCAGCCCACGGGCTGTATTTTTTCCACCCCTGCTTTAGACATAGTCTGCGAACCCCCAGGGTCCACAGACTGAAAAACACAGGACTAGAGCATATATTCAAGAAAGAGAGAATCTTCCATTTTCCCTTAAGGGTTGCTCCTTTCATTCATGAGTTCCCTAGGAAGATTCTTAAAAACTGCCACAACCAAACCATAGCTCAGGCACATGGCTCAAAAGAGTGATGAATGTCTTCTGGAGGCTGTGCACCCAAAATTATGAACGTTAAGCATATGGCACTGAAAGAAAAACATCACCACCGTCTCTGAGTTCCTCAGGCACACAGCGCAAACTTCAAGATGGAATGGCTAGAGAGAAACAAGTCTAGGAAACTGAGGACTAGCTAACCAGAGTCTGCTAAACCTTATACAACAGCAAAATTGCCCAACAACATTCCAAGCTTGGACTTGTGCCTATACAGTGCAGACATTACCTTGGGGAGGCCAATCTCAGACATGGCATTCAGCCACTGAATCACATTATCAGTATGCCGGAAATGGAGACCAGTTGCCTGAAATGAAGAGGAGGAAGAGCAAAAAACCATACACATAAAACATCACAGCCACTGAGATGTACCAGGGAATTTTGCTAAGACAAGCAACGGACAAAAGCTACTTCTGGGAGCTACCACTTGCAAAGATCTCCAGTCTCAGATACTGCAAGGAATACTTTAGAGAGCAAGCTGCATTTAGGACTTGCAGCAACAGGCCAGTTCTCAGGCTTTCACTATCCCACCCCCAAAGACAAAACTAGAGATTTGCCTTCACTTGACTTCCCATTATTCAGAAAGAATTTCTTATGTCCATTTAAATTTCCCATAATCTACCACTGCTGTGACATTTCCTCGGGCCCCACATTGCCTATTCTCTACCCTGCCTCCTGCTTCCACTGTCCTGAATCCCAGACAGAGAGCACTTACCTTATACCTGGCCTGTTCCCGATCATAGATTTTCTTAAGAGACACCACCTTGGGAGAGAAAAAGTTTCCAAGTTTGGCAAGATAGACTCCATTTCTCAGTCCCTCCTCCAGCTCAGTCGTGGGAGGCAGCTCCTCATTCAGGCAGGCTTCCATCCACCTGGAAATGGAAAAGGACATGCAGGTCACACCAGTACTCTTCTGATTCACCTTTTTACCTGTCCTCCCAGAGGAACATAAACTGTTTATTTTCCAAGCAGGTTCTGTGCCGTCTCCACTTCATTCTTCCCTAACCTATTTGTTCATTGTTTCATAATCCGACAACAGGTACAGGGAGATAAGGCAGTCTGAACCCCAAACACTGCTTTATGACTCCAGGGCTGAATTTTTCATGTTCATGTTGTGATTCTTTCAGCTGACATCACCAGATAAAATACCAAATAAAAGTACTGAAAACAGCAGTCAAAGTTGCCCAATTATTTCTACAACATCCTTTCACTCATTAATTTCTTCACTATAGGCCATGGTGCAGTTTCAATTGATCTAAACTGATTAGCCAAGAAAAATCCTCCCCTGAGGCACAAATTCATTCACAGGCTGCCCTTCATTGCACCCCTCTACATCCAACATACCCCAAAGCCCCCACCAGTCATCTGCTGGCTCAGGTTCCCTGATTCAAGTCCCTCCAAGTTGGTCATAGAACCATGTGGTCAATGTGGTTTGTTACCTGTATTTTCGTTTTTAACAAAGTCTGAAATCACAAATGAAGACCTGCATATCTGCTACTACTCAAAGTGTGATCTAATTTTCCTTGTTAGCCATCCAATGTCATTATGTTCTACTGGTTATTTCCTTATCTTGTTTCTCCTTATCTAATATAATGGCTGTAATTGCTATACCTGAAGCAACTAAAATTACCCAAGATTATAGAAAGCAGATAATCTGAAAGATTAGTTACAACTGAAAAGCTATGTCTGAAAATGCCTCTTTCAGGACTGCTGACATGGTACATTTCTAAAGTATAGAAGTGGGATTTACAGTGTACACTGAAGAATGTAGACTCTCTGGTCATTCCAACGCCTGTGGAGGAAGTTCCAGCACTCCGGCTCATCTTCTAAAAAGCCCCAATCCACTTTAGTAGCTCTAGAGCCTTGGTAAGATAATAGCCACATAAGATGCATAAGGGCTAGAAAAATCAGCTCTAGTATGGCACATTGAGAACACATAGGTCAGTCAGAGGCGGAAATGGTGAACATAGCTTACTGATATTGGGAGTGCAGAAAAAACAGCTGAGAAGGCTGCTGGCTCACTAACGTCAATCTTCAATAAATCTTGCAATACTAGGGGAACTCTATATGCTAGCAGCATGCTAAATGTATGCCAATATCAAAAAAGGACAAGCAGAATGGTATCACAAATGAGGTCAGTCAGTCAGATGTCAATCCCAGGCATAACAATGGAGAAGCTGATACAGGATTCATTTGATAGAGAATTAAGAGGTGAAAGTATAATTAAAATCAGCTAATGTGTCTTCATGGAAAATAAACCTCAAACAATTTCATTCTTCAATTATATTACAGCTTGGTTGGTAAAGGTAACTGAATAGATATTTAAGACATTTGACTTAATACTGCACTGATTAAAACTTAGCACTGCATTTTCAATGAGCTGGAAGTAAATATAAAGTCACAGCTGATAAAATTTGCAGGTAGCACAAAGATTAATGGGAGGGTTGATGCTATAGTGTGTTCTCACTCAGAAGCAAACCTTCAGGCAACGGACCATGTCTTTACCGAGGCGTACAAGAAAATGGGACTCACACTTAACATTCAGAAGACTAAGACCCTCCCCTCAACAAGCTCCCCATCTTGAGCAGTCCCTAAATCTGGTAATCCAGATTTACCTGGAGACTCTGGAAAATGTTGAGTATTTCCCATACCTTGGATTTCTTGCACAAGGCTGACATCAGTGAAGAAATCCAACACAGCCTCAAATGTGCAAGTGCAACCTTTGGATGCCCGAGTGTGGCAGAGCACCTTTGGGATGCTCGCCACGTGGTAGCAGCTGCAGTCGGCTGGGCCAGAGCCGAGCAGAGAAGGCAGCTAGGGAAACCCCCCCAGAGTCCATTCAAAGGGGAAAGGTGTGTGGCAGAGCACTTTTGAGGGTGCTCGCCACTTGGGGGCTCCCACAGGCTCTGGTGGGACCCTGCTTTGGAGAAGCAGCAGGGGAAACCCCCTAGCTACCATTTAAAGGAGGATGTGCGGCAGGGCACTGTTGGTGCCTGCCACTTTAAGACCAAAGCTAAGCAGCCAGCAGGTGCTTGATTAAGGCGGCCCTTTTAGATCTCTGGCTGCCTATAATATAAAGAGCTCAGTTCCCTGCTGGATGGGAAGGCAGCAACATTGCCTGGCTGTGAGGCTTCATGTATCATTCTGGAGGTAAGGGCAGGAGCCATAGGGGATTGATCGGAGGCTCCTGGTCCTGGCCTAAAACTGTACCCTGCTGGGAGCGGGTGGCCTGGTGGAGCTCTCAGTAGCACTTTATCGTGCATCAGCAGATGCATGACAAATAGATCCAAGGAGGTGATCCTTCCCCTTTATGCAGCACTGATCAGGCTGCAGTTGGAGTACTGGTTAGGGGCTTACAGGACAAGCCCTATGGGGAGAGACTGAAGGACCTGGACCTCTTCAGCCTCCGCAAGAGAAGGCTGAGACGTGATCTTGTGGCCACCTACAAATTCATTAGGGGGGCACAGCCAGGGATCAGAGATGCTCTGATCACTAGGGCGCCTCTTGGGGTAACAAGGAACAGTGGTCACAAACTGACAGAGGATATTTAGGCAGAATATCAGGAAAAACTTCTTCATGGTAAGGGTGGCCAAAATTTGGAATGGGCTCCCAAGGGAGGTGGTGCTTTCCCCCACCTTGGGGGTCTTTAAGAGAAGGCTGGATGGGCATCTGGCTGGGGTCATCTGACCCAGCGCTCTTTCCTGCCTAGGCAGGGGGTTGGACTCGATCTGTTGAGGTCCTTTCCGACCCGAACATCTATGAACCTCCTGTAAAAGGGTTAGATCAATTCTTGGATGGATTCTTATAAATAAAAAATGGCAACAGTAGCAACAGCCGTGACTTTACCTCTGTGTATGGCCCTGCTTGCGATTGATGCTAGAATACTTTATAAAAGCTGGGGTCCACATTTTCAAGTTAATGCTGAGAAACTGGACAGCTTGTAGAAGAGAACTGCAAAAATAATTCAAGGACCAAAGGAAAATGCCTGGCCTTGAGGAACTGTTTAGTTTACCATAAAGACTGAGGAGCAACTTGATTGTGCTTTATAACTGCTTTCACTGCAAGGAAAATACTGGGTATTAAAGAGCTCTACTGCAGCTGAGCTGCAATGCCTTGGAGTTAGATACAGACAAAATCACATTTGAAATGAGGCACTTTAATTTTTTTAAATGTTGAGGTTAAATGACCATTGGAATAAAGCAACAAAGGTGGAATGTCTATGTTTTCAAGACCTGATGCCTTCCTAAAAGGTAAATTGTAGAGGACATGCATGTGTGCGCACACAAAATTAGCACTGCCAATTTTGCATATGATAGGAAAAATCATAATCTGATCAGCAGCAGACAATAAATTGTCCTTTCTGGCCACTGAGGGCAATGGGACGGCCAGGAAGAGCAAATATACCTGGAAGACGAGCACTGTGGAACACAGGGCCGGCAGGGGCTTCTCTTGGGCCACCACGCTGTGTCCACAGTGGTCACATGCAGGAGGACAGATGCTGGGGGAGTCGCAGAGCTGTTGAGGTCTTGTTTGTTTTTCCAAAATGTTTCCTACAGTCTTATCCCCACCACCTCCTGCTTTGCCAGGGTTTACTTACAACCATTACCACAGACCTATCCTCTAGTCCAGTGATAGGCAACCTCTGGCACGGGTGCCAGAGTGTGGCATGCAAAGGCATTTTGCTTGGCATGTGCGCCTCTGGGTGGACAGAGGGGAAGAGGCCAGGTCTGTGCTGCCACAACAAGGATTGGACCGCTCGCAGTTCCTACGCCATCTGCCCCTGGCACACCAACAGCTTACGAGTCAAAGTTGTAGGTGTTTTTGACACTCTGCCCAAAAGCATTGCCAACCCCTGCTCTAGTCTTACACAGACTACAACTTACTGCTATGCAACATCCAGCCTTATTTGGAAAAACCTACAGACAACATTTAAGATACAGTGACATCCTGATCACTCTCCAGATCTCTCGTGTTCCTCAAGAAAGTGTACTGAAGAAAACCATTCACTACATTTGCCCTTGTTGCTATTCTACCCTTCCCCACCTGAAAGCTTCAGGCAGCATGATTGCTTTGCAGTAGCTTCTCATTTACCTGCAAGTGCAATTCGATTTCTGAACTATAAAACCCGAGGTAACCTGGTTCTGAGTTATTCCTAGACGGCCTTTCCCACTGCAGACTGGATCTCGGCCAGAATTCTCCTGCTCTCTACCTCAAGACTGAAGCAAAAATGAGTGTTAGGGCACTTCCAGTAGAAGCTCCTCACATCTAGAGTTCACTCCCGCCCGCAAGCCACATGGGTTTGGCTTTTTTCAGGCTATGGAGCAAGACACCCCTTCTCAGGAGGGTGCTTCAGCAGGTGAAAGTCATGCTGACATGTCTGTGATTCAATATGGATCAGCAGATGAGGAGGGGAAAGGAGAGAAAATTGTTCCTATTTCACGGCTGTGTCTTTTTTTTTTAAGCGTTTGTCAATCACAGCCAGATACTTCAGGAGGATTGATAAAAAGTCACTTCAGAAGTAAATCCTATTCCCCCACCAACTATCCAGTGCCAGTCACTTGTGCACTCTTCAAATCTCAGTGTTACTGTCCCTTACAGCCAAACACAGGCAATGACTCAACTTCTACATTCTTCCCTAAGCCCAGGGGACAGCCTTTTTTCCTTGCTTGGCTCCTCTACAGCTCAGAGCTGCAGTACCAACACCTCTGAAAAGCAAATAGAAACAGAGCATAAGAAGGGTCAAAACGAGCTTCCGTGGGTGTTGTCACAGTAACTGAACTAGCGACAGAAACGCACTGCAATCCAACGCAGACTACCCCTTCAACAGGCAGCGACGTGGAGCAGCTCCAGGCGAAGGGCCTACAGCACTGTCAGGAACAGCTCTCAAAAGCATCACAAGAAAAGAAGCGTTCTCCACAGGCAGCCTTTCTGGGAAAGAAAACTGCGTTCCAGTGACCACGAGAGCACAGTTCTGCAGAACACCAAGACAAATCGCAAGATGCTCCTGGTTTCTCCTTGTTCCCCATCTCTAGGCTTTCCATTCACTCTTTCCAACCTCAGGCGTGGCAATAAAATTCCCAGGTAGTGACTTAAGCAGGCAATTTTCTAAAAAATTTAGAATATAACATAACTTTAGACCACACCCAGAGCATCGGGTACAATGTGTGCAGACATCTTCATCAGCAAGGAACAAGGAGGAGAAATACATCTACAACAGGCTTGGAAATAACTTCTGAGATGTCTCTGCACTGGGAATTAAAAGTTTCATAGTTTTGTACTAAACACGTTCTGAAATAAGCTCTCTCACTGTACATGGCAAAAGGGAACATCCTGCTATAAAGGTGCATCTCAGCTCTGCCCTTCCGAGACCAAACACGCTAGAATTATCCATCCAGCAAATGGAAACCCCCCCAAGAAGCTCACTCCCACCACCGCTGCTCTCTACAGGTGCTCATCCACTGCCCGACGCACACCGGTCATTCCCCCTTCAAGGCCCGCAGTCACCAGTACCTTGCCAGCGTGCCTGCTGAGGCTGTGCTCAAGTTTACGCATCAGAGAACAACAGTCCCTGCAACCGTCCAAAGAAAGGATTACAGCGATGGGGACACTGCACCTTCATCCCTCAGGTGAAATGTGCCTTTTTAAACGTGAGGTCCCCTCCCCCCTGCATAAATGCCAGCCTTCCACTTTCACTCATTTTTTGGCTACACAAAAATAACAGAGCAATTCATCTGTTGCACACAACTCAGAAAGTCCCAAGAAGTCAGAATGTTTTTGACACCATGGATTTCTATTTGAAATCCCTAGGTTTAATCTTGTGAATCATGTGTAGGTGTTTGCACAACTAACCGTGCTAATACTGCACTGCACCCCATGGCACCTTTAAAAGGGTCTCAGCACCCCACGCTGCTGTGGCACTCAACTTGAGAAGCACTGACCGAGGGTTAAACACAGTCTGCAGGAAGCCGGATCCTACCTAGGTAAGCCAGGGAGCGCAGTGGTTCTCCTGAAGCAACAGATTATCAAATAAGAAGTAATTTAGCATCTACACAGGGAAAATGCTTCTGACAGTGAAGGGCTCTAACTGAGCAGACACAGGACTAACAAGAGTCAGTACCTGAAAGCTGAAGCTGGAAAAAATTGAGCTAAGACAAAGACAGGTTTGTAAATACGCATAATTAGCCTCTGGAACAACTTATGTGAGGATCACAGGGATTTTCCATCATTTGAAGTCTTTATATCAAGATCTGATTTTTTAAAATAAAATGTGCACTAACTAGCTCAACCACAATACTGGGCTCAATGGAGGGATCAGCTTGCAGCCCTGCGCTGTTCTAGAGGCCCAGTTAATCATAATGGCCACTCTGGCCTTCAAATCCACCACCTGAGCACTGCCCACTCCTTCCCAGAAGTCTTCGCAAGCTAATGATGCCGATGTCAGAGGGAAGCAAAGGAACAGAAAGATCATCTGGTAACAATGCATCATAGCAAGGTGCCCTTTTGTGGCAGCATTTTGGGTAGACTAATGATCATCTGTAACAAGCATCAGAGGCTAGATTCACAAACAATGCTGGTGCAAGGGGAAGGCAGGTCAAAGAACTGATGCTTTCAAACCCCCAGGAAAGGGTGGGAAAGTTTCCACAGGCAATAAGCAAGAGTAATAAACAGAAGGGAAGAGCTTTAGAAGGAGGAAGAGCTCAGTGTCACCAAGCTGTCCTTCAGGTGGGGATGGGACCACCATGACAAGATGCGAGAGTGGCACTAAGAGTGTCTGGACCAAAGGGAGAGAAAACAGGAGCAGCAACATGGACCCGCAAGCTTGGATCTTTAAAGGAGATGCACAGTAACAGGCTTATTGCCTTAATGTCTTTTGTTTAGTAAGTTGAGGAATGTCCAAAGTACCAATCAGAAATCTTGGGTTGCTCATATTAAGTGTGAACACGGAGGCTTGGATTTTCAGTGTGGCTGAAGAGGGCTGGTTCCTTACTCAGAAATGTACAGGATTCCCCATAGAGGGAAAACTGTAACTGGGTACAATTGCCCAGAGATTAAAAACAGTCCGGGGGGGTAGGTGGGTGGGAGGGGGTGAATAATCGGCCAAGGACAAACTTGAAAGAGGTTACCAGGAAGCAGGAGAGAGGAGCAGTAGCTGAAAGCAGGCAGAAGCAGGTTAAGAAGGGAAAAGAACAAAAGCCTGGAGAGGACTGTCTGAAGGTGGGATGGGACGGGACAGTCTCAGGTCCAAGGAGTGGTTCTCTAACCCCGCAGGCAGCAGACAGCCCAAGGAGCACAGGCAGGAACTCAGCCTTGCTGCCTGGCTGAAAGGAGTTTATTGGCGACGTTACTAGTGGAATTTTACTAGTGTGCAAAAGGCTGTCGGGGGCTGAAAACACCTACAGAGGGGGACTGAAGCAAGAGGAGCAGGTGTGCCAAATGCAGGCGGTCTTCCACAAAAGCAATGGGTGGAGACGGGCCAGCACTTACAGCCTGAAAGGTCACATATGGAAACACAGCATTTCTCAGTCCCTGCGGCTCTGACATCTGACAGGCGGCAACTCCAGTAGGAGCTAGAGGATTATTGCTAGTACCGCATGCCCCAAGCTCCCACAGCACTCAATGCCCTGGAAGTGATAATAGGTTTCACAGACCAAGTTACGTACACTTGGAACAACTCAAAAGTCACAGGCTAGCCACCGGCAAAGGCAGCTCTGCAGCCCTCATCTTAAGGCAAATAGTAAGCCGTGCCTTCCCCTTCATTTCTGAGCTCCAAACCTCCTTAGGCCGTCTACCTCAGAAAAACAAAAGGCTGTTTATGCAGAGCCTGGGAGCTACAGAAAACCAGCCCAACCCAACAGGGGAAGGTGAGAGAAGACAGCAGTCTGAAGCTGAAGCTGTAAAAATCAAACCAGTTCAACAAGTTTTGGCATGAGCTGAATTTTCCTCTTCCCAGCAAACGGCTTCCTAGCTGCATGCAATAAAAAAAGGAGTCGTCATCAGTCAGCCTCCTAGTATTCAGGAATCGACGAGAGTTCATGGGAGAAGCAATCCATTCGCTATATCCGTGCAGGGAGCATGCTCCAAAGCATCGCATGTCCCTCCCTTGAGGCAAATCTGATCGTCTGGCCCTTTGATCCTCCCGTGGGAGGCACTCCCCTATGCCTCTAACACAGGGGTGGGCAAAATATGGCGCCTGGGCCAGGTTCAGCCCCTAAACCAATAGGATCTGGCCTGTGAGTGGGCACCTGCCAATTCTGGTCCACAGCTGCCCCCATGGTGCTCTGCACAAGGTCAAGCCCTGCCCAATCCCGCCCAGGGCAGCTCCGGCCAGCACATGCAGCTTCCTGACAGGGACACTCCCGGTGCAGATTCAGCCGCCCAGGTACGGCTTGGCTCCCCCTGCCTCCAGAGGTTCCTCCTCCTGCCGCACCACTGTGGGCAGCAGGCAACGCAGGGAAGCCATGGGGATGCATGCGGGGCAGCAGATGCCCAGCCAGGTCTCGGAGGGGAAGCTGCGACCAGGCAGCTTTTGCCCCAGCGTGCGGGGCTCCAGTTCCCAGAGGCCTTCCGCCCATGCAGCCAGCCCAGGTGGCTGCTCATTGCACTGGGCAGGTCGAGTGAGTGGAAAGCCTCGAGTACCCTAGCAGCAGCTTCCCCACTGCCCCCACGCCGCCTGGCTCAGCATCTGCTGTCTGGCACACGTCCCCACAGCTTCCCTCATTACCTGCTGCCTGGCGTGGTGCAGTACGGGCAGGAGGAGAAGGAGCCACTGGTGGTGGGGGGAGCCAAGCAGTACCCAGCAGCAGAAGCAGCCTGGCTGAGAAGCTGTGCATGGGTGGGCGCAGGGTGGGTGCAAGTGGGAGCACAGCGTGGGCTGCCCTGGGTGGGAGTGGGTAGAGCTCAGACCCATGCACCACAGGGGCAGCCACGGGTGCAGGGAGGTGGGGGCAGACCTCACTCACATGCACCATACTGCCTGAGCAAGCTCTGTCGCACAGGCCTCCTGCCTAGGGTTCCCATACGTCCGGGTTTTCCCAGACTTGTCCTCGTTTTTGGCCCCCTGTCCTTGTGTCCGCAAGTTTTTAAAATGCAAGCAAATGTCTGGTTTTTTGTTTTGCCTCTGCTTTCCTGGGCAGTAGCAGCTTGGCTTAGGAGTGAGGGGCAGAGGCAGGGCACTGCCCACCCTTCCCTATCATATCCCCCTCTCCTTCTCCTCCCCCATCCCCTCACATGTATTTTCTTTTTTGATCCTGGAAATACGGTAACCCTACCCCGCCGGCGACTGCCCATCGCAGCCAGCTCCTAGGACCTAGAGCACGGGCAGTCCCCCACACGCTAACACAATATACAAGAGTCAGAATTTCTGCAGCTGGGGCAAAACTGAACATTTCACATGCTAAGTCTATTTTCATTAGTGAGTGGAGAAACCTGCTGATGAAGGAGGTAGGTTCCTATATTAGCAACGAGGTGGGGTTGGCCCCTAGACCACAGCAGGTTAGTAGCAAGCCCAGCATGTACTTTTCAAGGCCTGAAGATGAGCCCTCAAACCATAAAACACATACTGACTTTATGAAGCTGAATCTATACTTTCTGAGGAAAGGGATAGTTTGTGTATGTTCATTACACGCCATCCATGCTTATTATAATCCACAACATGTCTAAAAGTATCTACTGAAAAGATAAGATGCCTCATTGATCACTTCAAGAATCAAGGGCTGTGTGCTGCAATTATGAAAGAAAGAAGAGAGGACGTGCAGGGCCCTTAGAAATCCATGAGAGGTAGACCAAACGAACACATAAGGAAATCTGAAACAAACACTTTTTTTTTTTACTTTTTAAAAAATATATGCAAATGTGGGGGAGGGGAGAGGAACATGCAAATAGTGCATACAGTGCAGCAACTACAAACCTGCAAATTCAAATCCCACCTCAAACATTCATTTCTCCCACTAGTCTTATCTCCCCAAATTCTGTCCCTCTCCCTATGGCATGATAGCTTTCTGCACTGCCTTGAGTCCTTGCAACTGGAATTTTTTTCAAGACAAAAGGACCCTACTGGAGTACTGAGGAAGCCCCATTTGCTAAAAACACTGACCATAACTCCCTGCCTGAGAGCCCCATGGAGGCAAACTACAGCCCTATTGCTTTCCTTTTGATAGGTTATGGGCTGGACACACAGTTGTCACAGCACTTAAAAACCCTACTAAGATGCACGCTTATGCTATGGTGATAGAGGTAGTGCAAGTGTCTATGCAGAACAGGATTTCAAAAACCACAAAACCAGGGAACAGGCAGTTTCACTGCACAAGAATCAGGAATGACTGAGAGCTCTTACTCTTGTTTGAACAGGTCTGCACAGAGGTGTCTGCGTGTCAGCATGGCTGGTATATCAGGGTAATGTGCATGGAGTTAATACAGTACTCCTCTTTCTGCACTGCAACTTACCTCTTGCTGAAGCACAGACCAAAGATCTGTCTTTTCAAAAAGCATTCCTCGGGGAACTTTTTTTTGCATTTAAAACCTTGGGTTTGTGAGCAGCTCACAGACGCCTTAAAGACAAAATGTCACACAATTTTCAAAATTTTCCAATGACCTTAAAGGAGTTAGGTGCCAGATCCTGTGCATTTCTGAGTAAGGAACCAGCCCTCCTCAGCCCCACTGAAAATCCAAGCCTCCGTCTTCACACTTAATATGAACAACCCAAGATTTCTAATCAGTACTGTGGACATTCCTCAACTTACTAAACAAAAGACATTAATGCAATAAGTCTCTCATTGTGCATCTCCTTTCAAGATGTTTACTTTTTTTTTTTTAAACTTTAAATAAATGCAAGCCTGTTTTGTTGCATCTAAACTAGAACGTGGAATTTCAGCCTAATGTTTAAAACTAATATTTGCACGCACCTATACCCCATCTTCCTCCTCTGCTCTTTTTCAGGGGTTATTTCTTCAGTTTGTAACTGACATGAAGAGGTAAGAGCATCACTTAACAGGTGGACAAGGTTCTTTGGGAAAACGTGGTATCTTTTATTAAACCAACTAAATAGTTGGGAAGATTGTTCTTTGCAAGCTTCCAGGCACAAACATCCTTCTTCAGGCATAGGGAGAGTCTGCTGATGTTTCTGTGCTCTGCTGGGCACAACAGAAGCTTAAGCCTATATGCAAAATGCAGGTCTGTGAAAATGCTAATAGGTGGCAGTAAAGATCAGAGGGGATGGGAGACTATAGCTGCAAGACAGGTAGGTGAGGGGAAAGAGGGTGCTCTTCTTTATTTGCAGTCTGGTGATAAGTAACCTCATCCTTTGATCTTGCATAGTTCGGCTTCTCCACCCCCGCTCACCCTCCACCCCCACCTTTCTTCTTCCTCACGCATAGTAGCACTCCAACTGGTTCAGCTCTTTGATTAAGAATTAGCACGTGTTTTTGGAAAACAGGTATCACCAAATTAACTTGGTACCTTCTTTAAATAAGACGACAAATGCCGTTCAAGGCAGTACTGCTTATGAAGCAGGCTTCATAATACAACTGACTTAACCTGGATCATGGTGTCGCCATGGACGTAGTCTTTCTGGACTTTAAGAAAGCCTTTGACACTGTCTCTCACCCCATTCTCATTAATAAAATTGAGCAACTGTGGCATTGATGCCTACACAGTTGGATGGGTCAAACAAAAATTGGCTGACGGGGCGCACCCAGAGAGTGGTTGTGGACAGGTCGTACTCGACCTGGCGGGATGTGAATAGTGGGGTCACCCAGGGCGCGGTCCTGGGGCCTACACTGTTCAACATCTTCACCAGCAACTTGGACAAGGGGGGTGGAAAACACGTTGTCCAAGTTTGCCGATGACACCAAGATGTGGGGAGAGGTAGGCATGCTCGAAGGGTGAGAGAGGCTGCAATTAGATTTAGACAGACTACAGAAGTGGGCGGATGATAATAGGATGGGGTTCAGTGTAGATAAATGCAGGGTGCTGCACCTGGGGAGAAGGAATCCACAGCATGCATACACGCTGGGGGGCTCCCCCCTTGCGAGCACAGAGGCGGAAAGGGATCTTGAAGTCATTATCGACTCCAAGATGAACATGAGCTGCCAATGCCAGACCGCAGCCAGCAAAGCCAACCGCACCTTGTCGTGCATCCAAAGATGCATCTCAAGCCGGTCCAGAGAGATGATCCTCCCCCTCTGCGTGACATTGGTCAGGCCACAATTGGAGTACTGAGTCCAGTTCCGGGCCCCGCACTTCAAGAGGGATGTGGCCTGCCTTGAGAGGGTTCAGAGGAGGGCCCCCCGCTTGGTTGGAGGGCAACAGGACAAGCCCTATAAGGAGAGACCGAGGGACCTGAACCTGTTCAGCCTCAGCAAGCGGAGGTTGAGGGGGGATTTGGTGGCTGCCTACAAACTCGTTAGGGGAGATCAGCAGCAGGAAGGGCCCTTTTCTCCTCAGCACCACCTGGGTTGACAAGAAACAACGGCCAGAAGCTGCAGGAGAACAGGTTCAGGTTAGAGATTAGGAGGCACTGTTTCACTGTCAGGGTGACTAGGATCTGGAACCAACTTCCTAGGGAAGTGGTCCTCGCTCCTACCTTAGGCAAATTCAAAAAGAGGTTAGACGAACACCTGTCCGGGGTCGTGTGATCCCAGCATGTGCTCCTGCCAGTGGCGAGGGGGTCAAACTAGATGATCTGTTCAGGTCCCTTCTGACCCCAAACTACTATGAAACGATGAATAGCATATGACATTTTATGGCACTTTTTAGAATGATATAAAATCACCATGACACACACTAATGGACTAAAAATGGGCAGGCTCCAAAATATAATTCAAGATGGAAAACCTATATGAAGGGTCTCTGTTATTACTGGGATCCTGCAGGTCTCTGCACTATTTAATCTTTTTTTTATCACGACTTGGAGAAAACAAAATAATTTACCGATACTCCGCAGGTGACAACATTGAGGGAGTGATAAATAATGAAAAGGACATGTCAACTGATCTAGGAATAAAAATACAAACTGTACTTACAGAAAAACACACTTTTCCCTAGAAATGACTGCTAAAGCCCTAATGGATAATTAACAAACCAAAAGCTTAAACTGCAATGCCAATGTCCAAAAGTGCTAATGAGGTTCTCAAATATCTTAGAGGGAAATAGAGAGGGTGGGCAGAGGGGTTATGCTATTTCTGTGCTTGGCCTTGGAGTGATTGCTGCTAGAAAGTTAGGCTGAGTTCTGAACATAACTCAAGAAAGAGGCTGATAAATTGGGTTCAACCCAAATCTGGGTTCAAGGAAAAGCCAGAAATGGATTTATAGCTATCTTTCCCAGTGAAAGGCTTAAGAAGCTTGGTTTATTGATCTTATGAAAGAAAAGGTGGAGCCAAAACTCATAATCACAGCTGAAGTGTGCACATGAGAACAGAAGCCTGAGAAAAGCAGGCTCCAATTTAGCTGGAAAAGGTTCATGAGATCCAAGGGGAAGCAGCAGCTAGACAAATTAAAAATGTCCACTTTATTTCTACGATTTTCACTGTAGCTGTGCTGGTCTAAGGACATAGGCAGGAAAGGTTCTTTGGGTAGGTGTGATATCTTTTATTAGACCGAGTATGTAGTTGGAAAAAAGTTTTTTGCAAGCTTTCGGGTGCAATCACCCTTCTGAACAGCAGAGATTTCCTATGCCTGAAGAAGTGCGACTGCACCTGAAAGCGTGCAAAAAACTTTTTTCCAACTATTCAGTTGGTCTAATAAAAGATATCACATCTACCCAAAACACTATTCCTAGTTTGAACAGGAAGAGCAATTAACAATTGGAACAGCACTTCCAGGGTTATAGTGGGCTGTCCATCACCCACATTTAGAAAACAGTGAAGGGTTTTTTCCCTAGAAAATATACCTGACTCCTTCATTTACTCTCATTTGTAAAGTATATTGGCCTGTGCTGCCCTGGTGTCATCCTAGGTGACCACAATGGTCCCTTTTGATTTTATATGAAAGTGAAATGCATGCATCCCTGCCTGTCTCCATGTCTGTCTTCTGAACTGGTTTCAGTAATAGTACTAGCATACTCAGTAACTGCACTCCCCTACTCGCCTAGGTTTTTAAGGGTCTTTTATAGTTGAGTCTTCTGCTCCAGTCTGTGTATGTGAAAATACCTGATTCTAACAATCTCTTCTTTTCATTGCTGCTCTTTCTTTTGGGGGCTTTTAAAAAAAAATGCTGTATACAAAATGTCTGCCTCCTCAAAAAGATGACCTGCATCAGCATTTGGAGATGAAGGAAATAGACAGGTATGAAAATGGGGAAAGAAATGAAGAGGTCACCTCCACGAAAGCGTTCTGTTCAAATGCTCTCACAATAAACACAACACTGTTCACCAGCGAGCGCAGGTCCCAGAGAAAGAACATCTGTCAAGCCATGAGGAGCATACGAACCTCTACAAAGGAATAAACAAGCATTGTGGTCCTTGCACTAGGGAACAGGCAGCCTAGATTTAATCTGACATAAATGAGAATCACAGGCAGACATACAAAAGGCCAAAAAAGGAAGGATAAAAAACCTGTAGTTATAGTGGAAAGAAGAGTCACAATTCAGTGGTTCAGCTAAAACCAGTGTCTCTTTTCTCCCTTGTGTCTTGCTTACTGTCCACATTCTTTGTGCCGTCACATGGCCACAACAGGAACATGTTTTTAGAGAATGGTGAGAAGGTGGCTGGTGGGAATGACCCATTAGGCTATCTAGTCCATGCGACTACTATGAATAAGATCCCGCCCAACTCACAGTTTAGAGCTGCAAGCACTGGCCAGGTCAGCTTCAGTGAAGGAAGAGTGCTACCAAACCAGCCACACACGCACCATGCCAAAATCAGCTAACACAGTTCATCACTGCCCAGTCAGCACAATGGAGGGGAAAGGAACCAACATGTCAGGTGCGCCCATAAAACAAAGCCAGCCTGGGCTGGTGGCAGCTCCTTGACAAAGAAAAACGAATGGAGTGATCCAAAGCTATCACACAGTGCCATATGGGAAGTCATGTGTTATACTGGGGGAGATGGGGACGAGATGCTAGTAAGGTGGGTAAGGAATGGCTAAAGGGATAGCACTGAAAGAAGGCTCCTAGCAAAATCCCTCAGCAATCAGTCTTGGGACTGCTCTGGTTTAATATTTCCATTACTAAGACACACAACGAACAAGGAGGATAAAATCTGCCAATGAGTCTAAGTCAGAAGGCCTTATATAATTACAGAGGAGGATTGGGATATCATGCAGAAACTACTCTACAGTCTTGAAAACTGGGCGGTTTTCAAGACTGTAGAGCTCTTGCTGTATGATAGCCCAATCCAGTACTAAATATAGAAATAGCATAGTCTCTGCTGTGATGCCAGAAATGGGGTGGAATACAATAATATGCAGTGCAGGGTTATGAGGTCACAGACTAATAAAGGAAGGTTTCTATGAGCTGGGAGCTCACCAGTTTAAAACAAATGAGAGAAGGACCAGCTGATCACAAAATGACTATGAGCCACCAGCATGATGTACACATAGAAAAGGCATTGTATTTTCCTGAAATAGGTTATTTCAAGAGGATTATTTCTAGTAGAGATAGGGATATATCAATGACCCCATGCAAGCGTTTGTATGGCATCTGGAGAGGCCCCATGGAGCGCTGGAGAATTCTGGTCACCCATGTTCAAGAAAGATTAACCTGAAGTGGAACAGAGTCAGAGAAGGGATATTGGGATGATCGTGAAGGCAAACGTCAGGGAGGGAGAAGAACTATTCAGAGCTGAAAGACTGTTCACACAACAACAAATGAGTGTAAACTAGCAACAAATACATGAAGGCCAGAAGTCAGGAAAAGATTATTGATTCTTGGATCAGGTAACTTCTGAAACAGCCTCCAAGCAGGCGGAAGGGGAGAAGGACAGGGGCCAAGAATGCTGACTAGCACTCAGATGGAGCTTGAAAAAAATGTGCAAAAGAGGTTTAATGTTAGTGCCTGTGATACCAACAGAGCAGACTCCTTGACCCAGCATCTCCTGTCCAAGATTCCCAGATGACAGCAGGGCCAGGACACACAATAGTTTAGTGACACGCCTTTAGGTAAGGTATAGCTAAGGCAATCTCCCATGCTGTAGAGGTACACTATATTCCCAAGGCAATAGTGAACAGTAAGCTCTCAGATGGAAGAGGTGAACCTACTGTTGAACAAGAGACTGCCACAACACCAAAAATAACTATTGAATTCAGTGGTAGGTTAGGAGTGTTGTTGTCGTGATGGTCCAGGAAACATAGGAGAAGCAAGAAATTCAGTGATATCTTTTACTGGACCAACTGTGTACCTGGGAGAGCTGCTGCACAAGCTTTCAGGCATTAAGTGCTCTTCTTCGGGTCTAAGCCTGAGTTCAGAGAAGGAAGCTAAGAGCTGAGACCTGAGGAAGGGCACCTGATGCCCAAAGCTTGTCCAGAAGATCTCCCAGCTATACAGTTCATTGATTGTAAGGCCAGAAGGGACCTCAGAATGATCCAGTAAAAGGTATCACAGAATTCCTCACTTCTCCTATATTTAATTCTGCACATGTTTTTAATAAGTTGTTCCCAAATGAAAATACTGAGTCTTGATGTTCCTGCAGAGAGTAATGAGGCCCCTCCTAGATCAGCGATAGTGAAAAATCACACTTGCCAGTGGGCTGCAGCTAGTCCCCAGGTCCAAACATGCTGCATCCTTCCCTCAACCCAACAGACTTCGTTCTTTCCCTTGACTTCCTTTCTCATGATCAAAGTGTACTCCATCTGCCAAGCTAAGCATCCTCAGCCCAGTCCAAATCTCCCTGCCTTCTCTATCCCAGGCCAAGATCATCATGCTGGAGTCCCTCAAAGTTACTGAAAGACAGCTTCAGTAATTTAACAAACTGTGATTAAAGGTGGCTATGTTAAACTCTGAAGAGATACTGGACTGGACCAGTCACACAGGGACCTTCAAGCCTGTCACACAGGCTCTTTCCAAAGCATAAGACGCATCAATAATCCTTACGACAACTCAGTGATGAAACCCAGACAGGATGGAGAAAAGGACTGACATGTTCTTCCAGATGCATAAAGGTGCTCCCAGTACTGTCAAACCATAACTTCCCAAAAACTGAAAATCAAGAGACCTTGACCCATGGGCCAGAAGGTAAATTATAGCAAACAGTTTCACATGGGTGGGCTGCAAGCAATTCTTTTGAATGTCATCAGGAAGATAAAGGACTTATTATAACAATTAACACTTAGCTAAGGGGCCAACAGTATGTCACATTCCAAAGGGGAATCCACTGCACGGACAACTCTAAAACAGGAGCAGGATAAATAACAGGAAGTATTTGGAAAGAGGGAGAGTTTGGAAGTTCAGGTCACCAGCAGGAAATCAGTCTGTGCTCTGAGCAGTGGGCTACGAAGGAATCCTTTCAGAGAAAGCAAGTCTGCTGCCACATGTCCTGTCCAGAAACAACAGCACAGTGAGCTGTCCCAAGCACAATCAGCAGTTAAAATGGAAAGTAGTTTAGACTCATCAAGACCTCCCAGCTTTTCCCTCAAAAAACAAGCCTACAAACAAGGACTGAATGTTATTTGCACCTGCAAGGCTTGTATCCTGTTGGTCCTGTCTTCCACCCTACCTCCTTGAACCAGGTGGACTCTAGTGACATTCACCTTCTACAAAAAGAGGTCACCTCTAGTCTTCCTACTGTCTTCTCTGCACTCCAACCTACCTCATTTAATCTCTCCCATCTACCCTCTTTTTGTCACCCTTATATGAGGTATAACAAGGCCCAGAAAAATCACAGTGTGCACTCAGATACCACAACCATGCCTGATGCCGTATCAACACATACCAAAAGGTGTGGGGAGGTGGGATGGAAAGGTCAGCATGGTACAGTGAGAGATTAAACAAATAAAAGATGCTTGGAATGTGGAAAGCAGAAGACCTGATGGGAATCCAGTTAACACAGCAACAGAGGGAGTTGCTTCTAGGCAAATGTTAGAAGAGCCAATAAGAGGCCTTTGCATCCATCTCATCTTCTGTGAAATCCTGAAACAAAAACTTGTCTGAATAGCTATTCCTGGCTATTCCTCATTATTCTCCTTGTCACAGAATCATAGAAAATGAGGGTTGGAGGGACCTCAGGAGGTCACATCTAGTCCAACCCCCTGCTCCAAGCAGGACCAGCCCCAACTACATCATCCCAGCCAAGGCTTTGCCTACCCAGGTCTTCAAAACCTCCAAGGATGGAGATTTCACCACCTCTATGGGGAGCTTGTTCCAGTGTTTTACTACCCTCCTAGTGAGAAAGTTTTTCCTAATATACAACCTAAACTTCTCTTGCAGCAACTTGAGCCCATTGCTCCTTGTTCTGTCATCTGCCCCCACTGAGAACAGTCCAGCTCCATCCTCTTTGGAGCCCCCCTGCAGGGAGTTTAAGGCTGCTAATTCAATCTCCCCTCAGTTTTCTCTCCTGCAGATGCAATAAGCCCAGTTCCCTCAGCTTCTCCTTACAAATCGTGTCCCCCAGCCCCTCACAAGTGCCAAATGGAGGGGAAGAATCACTGCCCTCCATCTGCTGGCAACGCTTCTCCCAATGCAACCCAGGATGCCGTTAGCCTTCTTGGCAACAAGGGCACACTGCTGGCTCCTATTTATCCTGTTGTCCACTTTAACTCCCAGGTCCTTTTCTGCAGAGCTGCTGCTTAGCCAGTTGGTCCCCAGCTTCTACCAGTGCATGGGATTGCTCCGTCCTAAGTGCAAGACTTTGCACTTGACCTTATTGAAACTCAAAAGATTTCCTGTGGTCCAATCCTTCAATTTTTCAAGGTCACTCTGAATCCTAGCCCTATCCTCAAATGTATCTGCTACTCCGCCGAGCTGGGTGTCATCTGCAAACTTGCTGAGAGTGCACTCCATCCCATCTTCCAGGTTGTTGATGAAGATATAAAACAAGACTGGCTCCAGGACCAACCCATGGGGCACTGCACTTGATCCCGGCTGCCAACTAGACATGAAGCCATTGATAACTGCCCTTTGAGCCCAACCATCCAGCCAGCTGTCCATCTTCCTTACAGTCTATTTATCCAACCTGGACTTCCTTAGCTTGCTTGCAAGAATGTTGTGGGAGACTGTATCAGAAGCCTTGTTGAACTCAAGGTATACCACGTCCATTACTCTCCCTGCATCCACGGAACCAGCCATCTCATCGAAGAAGGCAATCAGGTTTTGGTCAGGCATGATTTGCCCTTGTTGAATCCATGCTGCCTGTTCCTAACCAGCATCATCTCCTTCAAGTGCTTAGAAATGGATTCCTTGAGGATCTGCTTCAAGATTTTTCCAGGGACTGAGGAGAGGCTGATTGATCTGTGGTTCCCCAGATCCTCCTCCTTCCCTTTCTTCAAGGTGGGCACTAGATTTGCCCTTTTCCAATCATCCAGGACCTCTCCCAATCACAAGTTTTCAAAGATTATGGGCAGCAGCTCTGCAGTCACATCAGCCAACTCCCTCAGCACCCTCAGGTACATCATGCCCGGCCCCATGGACTTGTATACATCCAACTTTTCTAAATAGTCCCATACCTGTTCTTTCGCCTGTACTGGTACATTTGACTTGCAGTTTGACTTCACTTCTCCTCCTCTCCTGTTAAGAGCTGCCAACCTCCTTCGCAAAACAAACTGACTGGATCCAAGATCTTTTCCAGTTTCATGGAAGCTGAGCCTGAAGGGAAGGAGGTATATTTTCACACCACTTTTGGTTAGTTTGGATCAGTGTTGACGGAGCAAGGATCTCCCTCACACGCACTGGTTTTGAAATACTCAACTTTGGTCAACTGTACCAGCTGCAATTCAGACCTGTGCCTTTCTGGAGTAGCAAATACCAGCAAGAACGCTACGTGACTACTGACAGAGGAAGCAAGTGGTGGGGGCAATCCAAAGAGATGCGTACCTCCTATGACACGTCAGATCCTTTTCAACCTGGGTCAGAGCACATGCCCCTTTGTGGATAATAGGTAGAGTCTATAGGGCAAGCTGTAAGGCCTGAGAGCAGGACAATCTTGCTGTGGGGGCCTGGACTGTAGAATTTATACCCAGAGATGAGAACCAGCTGGAGTCTCACCACTTTTAGGACATGATACCATACCCCTCCCTCTACTAATTGCCTAGTTCTCCCCCAAAAACTACATTACAGTTATGCCAGCTGCACGCCTTAGAAAACAAAATACGTGAATTACTTCCTTTGGAGTAAGCAGGTTTCTAGGCTAAAGGTGGCTCCTTTTCAGAGGCATCTTATGTTACCTTCCCACTGGGACATCAATAAGGTTTTGGAGAGATCAGGCAAAAATCTGAGACCAGCCCCTCATATAGAGGTCATGCCTTGTGGGGTAGGCTGTATGTCCTGTGGTTGGCACAGGTGACCCCTCAGCAGACTGCCTTGGGATGCTATCTCCCCTCCTGCCACCCCTATGTAAGCCTCTGTCATCGAGCACATGTACAAGAGCCTGTGTACTACACTGACACTTCAGCTACAAAAGGCACCTATCTGCACTCTGGCCATTCTCATAAGGAATCCACCAACGTTATTTTGATCCAACAGCTAGGAAACTATCCTTCCTTACCTACTAGTCATACTTTCCCTCTTATGCCCATCTCTTCCAGAAAAGCCTAAGAAAACAGGCAGATGTAATCCTAGGGCAAGGAAGGCAAGAAAATTCTAAACTCAGGGACGTATTGCAGATCAAGTGCTGCTACAAACCCAGTCCCATTTGAACCAAGATCTGTTAGTTCAGGTAGATCAGCAGATTGTAATCAATGCAGCACCTCCGAGAGAAGGCGCCTCTAGATGCAAATCATTAGGCAATAACTGTCAAAAACCAATAAGCTGCACTTGGCTGCCAAACCAACACTAGGCTGTGTCGGAACACACACGTCACGTTTGTTGTACGAGATGTCACTCAACAGGCAAGCGGGCACATTTTGCATTAGCAGAAGTTTCCAAGTGGTCCTCCGTAGCACAGCATACCTCCATAACCCAGTCCAAGGCGACAGCAGCAAGGTTTGTGCATTGGGAAGGATAAGATGCAGCCCTGCTGACAAGTACTCCGTGTGGAGTCTCTGTGTGAGCTTCTGCTTTGACGTCCAGAAGCAGACTCCACAGTGGAGATCTGCATGTCAAAGGTCAGAGGCACATCTTCCACGAAGAGCACTAGAATAACCTCTGTCATTTCAGCTGCGCTCATTTCTGGCTTGGCTAGATTGGTCATAGCCAGAAAATCAGACACTCAAGAGGTGATGAATGCCATCTACACCGAAGACACTGCTCCCCTCACTTCAACATATTAAAATGCCCATTGAAAAGGGACCATACAAATACTTTTAATATAACATTATGAGTTTCTTTATGGCAAAAGTTGTTACTTTACATTGTTTCAAATCATTCAGTAGAATTTGGTATCTCACTTGCTGGTATAAGACAAAGGTCCCGCCCGCTCAGTCATCTCTCTGACTTCATACAAAACAGTAATGGATAAAAGAGAGAAGAAGGAAAGAAGGATGGTCTAGCGGCCAGGACATTAGCCTAGGTGCCAGCGTGCTGCACCTTCTGAGCGACTTCAGCTAACCACCTCTATTCAGCCGCAGACTTGCTGTGCGACCAATCCACCCTGCTAGGGCTATAGTACAGTTGCAGACATGAAGGAGATTTCAGGCTAGTGGGAAAACATAAGTCAACACTTTCAGGAATTTTCTCTTTTACTGTGTTGTTGTAAAAACATAGTCTGGTTCTGGACAGGAAAATGATCTGCGGAGACTGCTGCAGGAACCAGTCCTACTGAGCTGAGGAATAGGTCTAATTGCCTGAGGAAAGTAGAGGCCAGAACTGCTGGAACAGGACTTGTCAATGGTGAGAACTGATGGTGAGTTACCCCAATAGAAAATACCTTCTATTTGGCTGCGTATTTCAGCCTGGAAAGCAAAAAGTCATGCTTTGAAGCAAGATGTTTGAGTTGCGGCTGGTCATCTTTTCTCTGTGGACACCATCTAGGCAGGGACAACCTGTGAGGTGCAGCAATGCTGAGTTCCGACACTTGAGAAATCAGGTCAAGCAAAACCAGGACTGTAGCAAGTTTCTGTATCAGTGGATGCACTGGATATGCATCTAGCATGTCAACATGATCTCCATTTTGCTCTGTTTCATGGGTGTTGCCAGGAAGGCAAACAAGAAATCTGGAAACCACAGGAGGGACACACTTGGAGTAGCCTAATGAGGTCTGTCATTGCTAGAGAAGGTATGTTCTTGCCAACCTTGATCCCAAACAGCTTCCATTAACTCCACGATCCGAGTCAGGGTCAGCATGGAGGTTTCTTTGTGTTGAGCTCCAGTGAAACGAAGAGATTTAGAGTAGCATGAAGTGAGTTGGTCATTTGCTGTGGTGAGCCAGATCCATCTTCTCAGATGCACTACGACCACAAACTCTCAGAAGCAAGAAGCCATAGGGCTGTAGATCCCAACTACTGCCCAAGAGCTGGAAACGGGAATCTTGTAAGTTGAGAGTTAAGGGCTAGTCCTTAGTATGTGTCCTTGCTGTGGTGGGGCAGGGGGAGGTGGGGTGTCTAAATCCAGGAGGTACGTACTATAAACTAAAAATCAAAACAGCCTCTATTCACCACACTGATCCAATTACATGCACACAAAGCACATTTGTACGCAGAGCAGAATCTGTAGACAATGCACTGCAGAAAAGCTGGGAAGTCTGTTCCCCCACAGCCCATCCCAAAGCAGTATGAAAGGGTGTGCCTCCATAATTACAAATTATAACACCACTGCGCACTCCCACTCAGATTCTCAGAGAAGAGGGAACCACCTTTTAGTCTTAAACTTTCTTTTAGCGTCTTAAAGGAAAGGCTCCCCAGCAGTTTACTGTAGGGGTCTCGGGTATCTAGCAAAGGGACCATTTCATCTGAACTCTCCGCAGCCCTCTCAGCTGCCACCAAAAAAAAGGGAAAAGGCAAGACCGACAAAATCTCTCAGCACCCGTTTTCCACTGTTCTCCGTCGGTGACTGACCAGGCAGACAGCCAAAAACTGCAGACGCAGGCAGGTGGCACACCCAGTACCACTGACAGGAAGCGGTTACTACATAGTTTAACTTTTTCCTGTCCAGGGAGACTCCTCAACAGAAAAATTTAGGCATCCCGGCTAGAAATCTTACCTAGATTTTTCAGTTGCACCAAATTCCCAAGTATGCTGCAAAGTTCATAGAAAGACACACAGAAAAACAGGGCTGGCAGGGACCACAGGAGGTCATCTAGTGCACGGTGGGGCGAAGCAGAGGCACGTGTGGCATGTGGCTAACTAGGGAGAAGGCAGGAAGCACAATGGCAAATAGGGCAGAAAGCAGAGCAGTACATCAGGCAAGGAGCACATAACAGAACAGAAAGAAGAGCAGTGGATCAGGCAGGGGAAGTGGATTGGAGTACCATTTGGGAAGGGTGCAGGGCTTAATTTGTGGCACACCTGCCAAAAAGGTTGGTTCCTATTGATCTACTGCAATCCTACGCACAGGGCAAGACCATCCCTGACAAAACCATCCCAAAAGAAGCATTAACTATCATCAGTGAATTGACAGATTTAAAGTCTAATCCAAAGTGACAGAACCAAGATATTCTGATGCTTTAAAGTACATATATGTGCTGAACAAAATCTTGACACTCTTGCAGAAATTAACAGGAGACAAATCAATGGGACTTGGCTCCTAACCTGCTCAGACACTTTAGAAAATCCCATCACGCCACGCACCTATATGCATCTTTTACACCAAATGCTTTTAAAAAGGTGGCCTGGCTCTGTGTCTATCAAGCTATTAGAATTAATAGAACTCATCCCGTCTCTCACATGAGATTCACTGATAGAATGGGAGAGACACTTTCTTGATTTTTCAACTTTAACCAAACATTTTAAATTAAAATAATGGTCTCTCTACACCTGCTAGCTAGACTGAAACCAAAAACAAATGAGGCAAAACCCTTTTTGGTGGAACAGAAACTGAAAGCATGGGTTTTTTGTTTGTTTTTTGAGGGGGCAGGGGTGAGGGGAACATAACTACCAGCATTTTTCCACTGCAGAGACTAAAAATAATATAGATACTTAATGCAGTGAGTCTCATTGTGGCATATTTATAAATCTTGAGTTTACCTCAAAAGCTAAAATGTTTCCCTCCTGAGTCTTTATCACATTAAAAAAGCAGCACCTTTTAACACATCAGATTTTGAGGAGAGCTTACCCAGGCAACATTCTTATTTAGGTCATTTTAAGAGATTATAAATCTAGATAGTTAACACGATGTCAATTTTGAATTTAGACAGAGAGGTCTAGATCATCTGAATATAAAAATCCAATCTTTTCTTCATGTTTTCTAAATTTTGTTTTCATCCACGCAGTCTTAAATGTCATTCAGAAATCAAGTGGCAATCCTTGCATGTGCACTGCGGGCTCGAAGGTGTAGCCCGAAGTGCAGCGTGCTGCAGTAATTCAACGTGAAATGGGTGGAGTTCACACACTGCTCCAGACACAGGAAACGCAACAGGCAGGCGGTCTGCCCCGCAGCCCAGGGTGCCCGCGCACCACATCCAGGCTCAACGCTCACTGCCGAGTGCACACACGCGGTGCATCTCCATGGCTTGGCTGGGCCTCAGACAGGTAATACTTGCAGTGCCAGTAATCTCTTGCAGACAAGACGGTGCAGTGTGGTCCCCACACCACATGCAAAGGAAAATTCCTTTTGAAGCTCCTCCTTGTCGTCACTCAGGCAGAGCTGTCCTCAGGAGCAGCCTCCCAGGAAGCTGCAGTTCATTTTTACAGTAGCACTTCAAGCCCAGGGATGGGACAGAGGCCTGAAAGCGTGCAACACTGTACCAACAAGATTGTGCTTACTCCAGATGGCTCACAGTCTTTTTTTGCACCAGGAATTCAAAGCCAATTTAAATCTCAAACCTAATATGAATAGAAAAATGTCATTTGGGATGGTTTGTTAAAATAAAATAGGCACATTTAAAGCAGCTGAAGACAAGGTATCTAAACAAGTACAGCATATGATTGTCTTTACTGAAGTACATGTGAATCATTCCAAACAACATGAGAAAATGTGGCAAGAAGGACAGACCTTGAAACGAACAGAGGGGCTCATTTAAATAAGCGATTCATTGCTCACTCCTCCCTCTCCCCAGGCAAACAGTTGTGCCTCCCTAATCTCTGGCCCTGGCTCAGCTCCTCTTCCCAAACCACTGGATGGTCCTAACGCAGTGATTCTCACCCAGGGCTGCCACATGATATTAGTGCTGTTAGCTGTGCAAACACATACATCTGATACACAAAGTAAATCCAGAGCTTTCAAATACGAATCCATAGCATCAAAAAAATCTGGTTTTTCTGAGTTGTTTGCAACAGAAGAATTGCGCTGTTATTTTTCTGTAGTCAAAAAATGAGTGAAAGAGTATATTCCAAGTGGTGCTTTGAGTCTTAAAAAGTTGAGAAACGTTGTGCTGGAGAAAATCAAGTGCCAGCACTTCCAAGCTTGCTCTCTCTTCCTTCAGCGCTAACACATACACTTGTTCACATCTGCCACTCTTACTTAGCTCCTTTCTCCAGATCCATCCTGTATATCTTGTCAGGCTTTTAGCCTCCGTTACTTCTCCTAGGAAGCTGGTTATACTAAAGTTGTATTAGAGATGTAAATTACTGCAATTTAGATCATTCCACCCTGCTCCTCTCTGAATGATCTCTAGGCCCCCAACACATGCTACATTTAGTCACCCCTTAAATAGTAACCTGCCCACCAATTAAGGTCAATTTAAGGTGTGATAATACAATAAACAAGCCACAGAATTATTCCACATATAACATGTAACAGCTTCACAGCTCATTTGTATCACACCTTAAATTGAACGGGCTGGTTGGGACTAGCTCAGGACAGAGCCCAACACGCTGAGTGTCAGGATCTAGGTGGAGCAGTCCCAGAGCCCAGGACACAGGTGTCCCCTAGACAATCAGGTGGGGGCAGAACCAGTGTTTGGAGGCCCTGCCTGAGCCTCAGAAGCAGATGTGGAGGTGCAATGAGGCCAAGACTGGGGAGAGTCTTGCCAGTCTTGGGCTCATTGCACCGCAGACCTTAAAAATAATGACCTTGCACTGGCAAGTAAGGCACAAGTGGGTTCTTAATGCCCTATCCCTGAATCGTGTGCCATGCCATACACGTGTGGCATGGTGGGAGGTGCAACTCTTGGGATCGTGCATCATGCCACTCGCTACCTTCCATTTGCAGATCACTAGTATCACCCCGCTCCCATCCATGGTCTTGCGGTCCTTTTTTCAAAAGGTCTAAGGCCCAGCCTATGCTGCAAAGCTCTGTTGGCAGTGCTAAGCCAATGTCACCATGCGCCAACACTGCTCTGGTCGCAAAGCCTGCGGGGCGCACTCAGCTCTGCCAGCAGACAGGAGCTTCTCAAATGAAGCTTCTGCCATGTGGGGGGAGCTGGTGTGAACAGCAGCAAACTCCTTGTAATGCCAGCACAGCCGCATCTATGCCTGGCCCGCTGCCATTGCAGCTCTGTTGACAGTGGTCTCCTGGGGCAGTCAAATCCTGTGTGCGCTACGCTGCACAGAGTTCAACCGTTCGATCTGCACAGTCTGAGACTCGGACACATACAAAATACACAAGCAGTGCCGTAGCAAAGGGGGCAAGTGGGGCAACCACCCCGGGTGCCAAAGCAAAGGGGGGCGCTACCCAGCTGAGGCAAGGTGCAGGAGGGAGCTGCGAGTGGCTTGTGTTGGGGGATATGGGGATGGAGGGAGGGCAGCTCCCGCCACTGCGTCCACTCCCAGGCAAGCATGGGGGTGGGGGGGATGTGCCCCCCAGATCTGTGCATGGGGCAAGGGCTGGCTGCTCCTGCGGGCTTCGCCCCAGGTGTCAAACTTCCTTGCCACGGCACTGTACACAAGAGCATAGGCTCTCAAGTAGCCTGCGTCAATATGAACAGGCATCTCTGTAGTTTTCAACAGGAAGCCAGAAACGAGCCAGGAGACACCAATAAGAAGCCACTTCATTCACTTTACACAAATGACAAACTGTGCAATAGTAAGAACTTCGCAATACCACACATTCCACTCAGGCGACACGCAGAGCTCAAAAGCTGTCTCTCTCCAAGCTTTCCCTGCCTCCTCACAAGAATGGCTCCCTCCCAGGAAAACACTGCACTGCCCCCAACAGAATCTAGCACCCAGCACCAACACCACTTAAAAATGTTATCAGACTTTCATTTGGCTTCTACACAGTCAAATGCCAACTGCTGCCAGCAAACTCTGGAAACAAGCACCACGTTGGCAGTAGCTGTCTAAGACACGGACAGAGGCTGCAGCAGCACTTTTGTGAATGTTAGAGTGTTTTGAGTCCCTGAAAGCCAAATTTATAAATGGGAGTCAAACCTACTAGAGAAAAAGTGTTAATAGCTAAGGCCTTGGAAACACAGGAACTGCCAAAAGACTCAACTAAACTGGAGTTTAGGGTTCTTCGTAGCTTCTCAGATCCTTCCAGGTTGGAACCTTGATTTTTGCGGAATGCAATCCTGCTAGTTTTTAATGAGAATGTGATAAAGTATTAAGTCAGTTGCCTTATCAATCTTCTAGTATACTGTATTTGCATATCTTCCTATTCAATTCACCTTGTAATTTAATCACAGAATTACAGCAGATTTACCAAGAGCCATTTTCCATAAAACCTTGTGCTTTATCATTTGAATCCTGTATCTGATTTTCTTCCTTAGCCCATCCCCACCCTTAGAATCATGTCGGCTAATGCAGTCATTCCATAGGCTCTTTCTGAATATCAGGACAACATCATCATTTCTCCAGCAACTATCCACTGTCCCTTCAGCTGGAATTTCTCAAAACTCTCATGACCAATTTTTCCCGTGATTCATGGGTATATGTGAAATAGCAGGACACCTGCTTTGCCCTTACTGAAACGTTTTAAAAGCCATCACAAAGAGGGAAACAGGTGTTACTGAAAGATGAAGAGACTGCTGGGCAGCATTCTCACCAAGTACAAAAGGAGGGAAATTGAAGAATTTAGAGAACATAAAACTTGCTTAAAGAATCACCTCAATTTACTATAACTTCTAATAATCCTCTGAAGCCACATGAACAATGACAACTAAATGCATACAAGGGTAGGGACATCCCAAATCAGAGTTCTGATGCATTCTTCTGGGGGGGAAAAGATGATGTGCTACACACATTCAAAGCCCCATGAGCAAACATCCCTCCACTCTAAAAACAGTCAAGTAAATTTTAATTAAATTTTCAAATAAAAACACATTCTAGAACTGAAAGTAAAAGGTGAGAAATGTCAGTCAAAACATCAAATTTAGCTACATCATACACAAGAGTGAAGTGAGGGCTTAAAGTTTCATCATCTCCTCTAGAAAGAAAAGCAGTTGCCTCAACTCAGGCACCTCTTAAACATAGTGGTGACATGCTCCTCTCCATATGCCCATAAACAACCATGCCACTGCCAATCAGGGCACCTTCCTAGGTCATGACGCTGGCTCCTGGGTAGGGTGGGTGACAACTACAGGCTTTGCCGTTGTACCGCCGTGACCTGCCTTGTAACTTCTATTCCCCCAGGACACCTGAACCCCTAATTCCCCTCAAGCTGCAGCAGAGGAAGTTGAGGTTAGATATTAGGAAAAGCTTTCTCACTAGGAGAGTGGTCTAGCACTGGAACAGGCACCCCAGAGACGTGCTGGAGTCTCCATCCTTGGAGGTGTTTAAAGCCCTGGCTGGGATGATATAGTTGGGGCTGGGGCTGGGGCTGCTTGGAGCAGGGGGTTGGACTAGATGTGACCTCCTGAGCCCCCTTCCAACCCTCATTTTTCTAAGACTCTACAATTCCCTCCCCCCTTCTGAACAGGTCCAACACCAACGAACTATATTTTTGTCCTATAGACCACGTGATGCAATTCTATTACATGACATGTCCCTCTTTACAAAATCTTGTATTTATCTATGATGTTTCTCAGGAGCTTTTCTGTAGGTGTATTGTAGTCTGTTAAACTTGGAATTTTTAAAATGTTAACAAAATTAGACCTGTCAAGAACAAGAACAGTTTAGGATGTATGTATGCACACAAGAGCTTATAGTTGAAAACTTATAGCAAAGATTGCAAAAGTAACTTCTCCTGGATGATACCCACTCCAGCTTGAGGCCTCTATCATCATATTCTTATGGTCACACTTTGTTCTTTAATTCAGTTGTTAGGTAAGAAATATTCCCACAGTGTGGAAGTATGGGTTAAAAGCTTGATTTTCACCCTCTCAACAGCTGCTCTGCCACTGGGCATGGAAAAACACCTGCATTCCAAACAGCTTCCTTCCACGCCGCTCATTTCCTGTAGCACCAAGGACCCAAGGACTTTGTTAAAAAAGGTAAACAGATCCACAGGATGGGTCAACATATTAGAGTAATCATTTTTAATTGGAATTTAAATCAGCAAGCAAGAAACTGGGCTTTATATTACCTACTTTAATTTTGCTTTGTTTTTGTATGCTTTTATAGTTTCATAGTTGGTCGGGTCGGAAGGGACCTGAGCAGATCATCGAGTCCAACCCCCTGCCATGGCAGGAAAGAGTACTGGGGTCAAACTACCCCAGCAAGGTGTACATCTAGCCTCCTCTTAAAGACCCCCAGGGTAGGAGCCAGCACCACTTCTCTTGGAAGCTGGTTCTAGCTCCTAGCTGCCCTGACCGTGAAGTAGCACCTCCTGATATCTAGTCTGAATCTCCCCTCTGCCAGCTTGTGACCATTATTCCTGGTCACTCCTGGTCATGCTTGGGGGAACAGTGCCTGCTGGTCCCCTCTGACTAGTCTGTAACAGGCCACTAGACCCCCCCTCAGCCTTCTCTTGTGGAGGCTGAACAGGTTCAGGTCCCGTAGCCTCGCCCCATAGGGCCTGCCCTGCTGCCCCCTGATCATGTGAGTGGCCTCCTCTGGACCCTCTCCATGTTAGTTTTTTCTTAAATAAACACTGGTCTTCAGGTGGTTGGTAACCACTAAGATAAATATGGTACTCTTTTTTATTGACCAGAAGGATCCAATACATGCAAACATATCTGTTAAAACATTCTCATACAAATTCTTAATTGATATATTCATTTTGATAGATTAGAAAATGGTGAAAGACATTTCTTATTTCCTAGATAATTCTTTTTTTTAAATAATGATTTGTGTTGAGCTGCTTTTGGATTGAAATTATAATTCACTTAAAATGAAAAAACCCAGCATTTCAGAATTATTTTTTCGTAAACTACGTTACATGGGCACATACTGAACAAAGGAAGCATTCTGTGTAGGTAATGAGATGAACTGATTGTTTCTGGTCGTCAAATACCACAAGATTTTAGCATTAGTTATAATGCTATAATTTTTAATTATAGTTTTAAAAAAGGAAAAATGAACTTTCCTTCTTTTTCATCTTACATAGCAGTTTGTCAACTTTGAGTGAGCTAACTGCTGAGCTGAACTAAAGAGAAATGGAGGAAGTATTCCCTCTCACCCTGCAAAAGAGACTACAGCTGTCAAACACTCGCCTGAAGCTTCAGCAAACTGGCTCCATATGCTTAGTTAGCGATCTCTCCCACCTTGGCAGTAGGGTGACTTCTTTAAAATCATGGGAGCAAACATGTACTGCATAATATTTAAATTATGTTAATAGATTATAGTAAATGTAGGCGTCATTATAAGTTGGCAAATTTGACAAGACTGCTTTCATTTTTAGAAATCTGAAAAGTACACTTCAAGAGTAAATTGGATGCTTATCTTGCTGGAATCCTATGCCCCAGCTGACTTCCTGCCCTTTGGGCAGGGGGCTGGACTCGATGATCTCCCGAGGTCCCTTCCAGCCCTAATGTCTATGAAATCTATGAAAAATAAAAGATTCAGTTTATATAAAAATGTGTTTTAATTTTAATATTCATTTTTTTATCCCACTTCTCAGTAACTGAGGCAACTCCTGTCTTCGGCACAGACTGCCGGCTTTCAGCAACATCAAAGCTAAATTCCATCCTTCTTTCTTCTCCTCCTTTAATTTACCCCAAAGGCAAAGGGCTGAAGTAGTCTGGGAAGAAAAGGACCCTACATCACTGCTTCCCTCTGTACTTTTGTTTAGGATCAAGAAAGACACCTCTAGTAAGAGCAAACAGCTGAGCCATACTAAACCCCATCATTCCTCACCAGGCCTCTCCGGTGATAAAGGTAAGAGCAGGCACCAACATGGCTCTACAGGATCAATTGCTTCCCGCTTGCAATATCAGCCTGGGCATACACAGGAATAGAGGGCTGGAAAGGGCCCCCTGAACATTTTCGTCAATCCCCTGCTTTCATTCATTCAGGAGACAAGGGCACTGTCAGAGCCCTGCCACTACAACAGCAAGGAAGTTCTTCCCAGTAGTGCAAAGATGCTCAGATCTTAGGAAAAGGCCTGTGCTCTATGCTACAGAGGAAGGCAAAAAAAAGCCCAAATCTATCCCAATCTGACATAAGGGAAAAATTCTTCCCGAGTCCAGATCTGGCATTCAGAATGACTCTGAGCAGAAGAATGAGACTCTCCGGCCAGGAAACAAACTCTGCGTTCGCTGTAGTTAGCATGAGGAGCATCAGCATGCCCCAGTCAAGATCTCTAGCCATAGCTGTGCCCAAATGTCCCAAAGCTTCCGAGGAAGGCAAGTGCAAGCCTTACACCTCCATCCTTGAGCTCAGCAGCACTCGTGAGGTAAAACCACCCCTCCTGGGAAGTGTTTTCAGTGGACAAGAGAGAGGTCATCCATCTCCGACTCTGTAAATATATGCTCCCAGAATGGTGCAGAGGCAGCAAAGCCACCTTACAGAAATGAACAATTACCAGTACATCTCATGCTAGGCCACAGCCTGCCTGCCTTCAGCTCACTTTCTGACTCCACATGGTGCCAGGCTGCCAGCAGAGGCACGCATTCTGCCTAGAAATCTGAGGATCTCTGTATCCACACACACTAGAGCACGTGTGAGAGACTGCACAGCAGTCGCAGGACCCAAACTCCCTCCGCCCAACAAATACAGCTCTCAGAGATAAAGGTCGGAATGCCTTTGACAGTCAGCACTGAGCAAACTCCTGAGACACCAGCTCAGAAAGCATCTCAGGAAAGAGGGCCTCACAGGAAGGCACCAAGAAAAAAATATCTGGATAGACACATGGAGCTAAGAGACACACTACCCAGAGTCAACACGCCATGTAGCTTTCTACTGCCCTCATGGTTTGTGAGCTAATGGACCAGTATGATCATCTAGTTTGACCTGCACATGAAGGCCAGTGACTTTACTCAACGATTCCGGTCTCTGGCCTGACAACTTATGGCTGCACTAAAACATGCCTACTGATATTCTTAAATCCAGCTCCTATTCTTCTTTAAAGTATCCAACAAGCCTTTCCTGCAGTCCCAATTCCTGTGCTGTTAAAAACTGGTGAAAATGAACTTGACTACTCTCCTTAAAAGAAATTTCACCACATTTCCTGAATTTGCAAAACTGCTAGTTATGACATGGGCAGAAGTTTCCAAATAAACGTTAAGTCTACGTCCCTGAGAAATAGGACGGTTTTACAATCAAAGTTCCTCAAAAACAGAATGCAAGCAGTCTCGTTAGCTCAGCTAACTACTTTAATCACTGAAAGAAGATTTAAAAAGAAGCAGAATTATCTCAGGTGGCTACTTGTAAGTTAGGACATGATGAGCATCTCTTCGCACTGTTGCCATAAACAGGACTAAAAAAAAAACCAAACCAAAAACTTAAAAGAGCTTGGAAGTCAAGAACAATAATGGCAGGCCTGACAGACCCACAAAGATTTTACAATAGTGTGTGTTGGCTTTTTCCGTGCGCACCAAAAACCACATTCTAAGTGCTCCTTTCATGCCACTTACTGTCAAAAAAATCCAAGCTCTGTGTCTCTCAGTTCAATCCCATGGAAGCAACTACTGCTGTTTCCTTCTGCTTCTCATTACTGTTTCCAGTGCGTCACAAGGAAAGTATTCAGAGTTGGGAAAAGATGGTGACACTCTGCTCTAGTCCTCCCCATTCTCCACCCGCTGCTCAAAATACAGCTCTAAATGCACGTCCCATGACAGTCTCAGTTCCAGCTGCCACCCCCAGCCAGCTGCATGAGGTCATCCATGAAACGGGACAGGGTACAGCTGAAGCCCAAACAGGAGCTAATGAAAAACTTCTGTTGAACTGTGGCAGATTAGACAGCATCTACTCCAGCCTACAGCTGATGAAACAGGATATTACTACTATATTACTGTTGTACTCAAAGCACCAGTCATGAACAGGACCTCATCAGGAATCCTGGTCATCTCTGTTTAAAAACTGCAAATGCTCTGACAGGGGTGGAGAGAAAACCCCACAAATTCTCCCATTAGAAAATAAAACAAATCTGTGTTTTTCCATGGTTAAAATGAAACACCACTATATATACAGGTATCAGCTGAACACAATGTTTTATTGATACATTTACAGTTTTAAAGCAATTTCAAAGCCTACCAGTGCCTCAATGACTGCAATATACATTCTAAATACCTATAAACGTTGGTGCTTGGTTTAGAGTTTTTATAATGGAAAATCAGAGCTCCCACTGCCCCTTCACTCACCAGGACACGGGTGCAGCTGCGGCTGCCCCCCACTGCTTTGAGGCGCTGTGCAGCCTTGAGATGTCAGTTCTCTGCCCATGCCATTTTCCCCTCACTCCTCACCCACAGCCCTGCTGGAGGGGGCCCCCAGCTGCCAGGGCTATGGAGCCAGGAACCCACCCTCCTCCCTCACCAGACTTACCTGCAGGAGCTGCTCTCCAGGCTGCAGGACGGCCATGCACATGTGTGTGTGCGTGCGCACATGGCACCCCTGCCTGACTGCCCTCCTCCCACTCCCCTTAGCCCCTTGCAGGCCCGAACTCCGCTAGCTTGCAAGGGGAAACTCGCTTTAAAATGAGAAAATCCAGATTTTACTGTGTTTTTCCGTGGCAAACTGAAAACCTGGATCCCTGCTCATCATGCTAAGCACCATACAAACACAGAAAAACAACAAAAGTAGAGTCCCTGCCCCGAAGATCTTACAACCAAAGACAAGATATGGATATACATGGGAGAGCAGAGAGGTTACGTGACAATCCCGGTCAATATGCTAAGCAGTAGCAGCAGAATGGAAAAAGCAATCCAGTCCCTTTTGCAGAGACAGTAAACCTCACCATGAGTCCATCCTCACTCTGACTTAGAGACAACTCTTGCTGACAAGTATACAACAAGTCCCACAAGCATGACTGTCTATGACAGGAGTCCCCAAAATGGGGCCCACAACCCACCTGCAGCTCGCGAATGTTTGCACGCAGCCTGCACAGGGGCTCTAATGGTGGCTCTTCTCCGCAGCACCGACCGACACAAACTGCTCAGTACTAATTGACACACATCTTCACAGCAGCCCTGGGACTCTCTTTATTGTAACTTTGTATATGATGTAAGGTACATTGTGTTAAATGCAACTTAAACTGATCACCATGCCCCATTGAGCCTCTGTTGAACACAAAGGTACAACACTGCAGACTCGTTTGTTTATCGAGCCTCTACTGTGATGCCCCATCCATTAACTGTCCTCCACAAAGAACATTTGGGGAACCCCTAGTCTACAACAACTACTTATTATTTCATGTTCATCGCTGTTCCTAAGTCTACCTGTGGTAGATCTAGAGAGAACTGTCTGATGGGCGGGGGGGTGGAGGGAATTAAAGTTAGAAACCGAAAACAGATGAACTTCAAAATGGTACTGAACTCTATACAAGATATGCGACCGCCCGCTTAGCAAAGGCATGCTTGATTTTAGCCTCTCCCCAAGTGCAGGAGCCTTTTTCAGAACACAAGTTTAGATTAAAGAATTGAAACCAGTGGGACCATTATGGCCATTTAGTCTGACTGCTTGCATAAAATCAGGTCACAAATTTCACTTGGTACTTCCTACACCATGCTTAATTTGTGACTGAACCACAGCAAATCTTCTTAGAAATAACTCTGGTCTCGAGTGAGAAAGAGTTCACCAAGCTCCCTGGCAAGGTGCTCAACAGCCAACTGCCCTGCCTCTGAACTGACTGCATTTTATTTGAATGAGTCTAACCCAGAACTCCAGTTACTGGATCTTGCCAGGTCTCCCTCTGCCCTACTGAAGAGCCCTTTAGCAGCAAAAACCTTCCCTTGTAGACTGTTAGCAGCTACGATCAAGTCATTTCTCAACCGCATTTTAGATGACTTTTGGAAAAAATTCTTTCCGAGTTCTGGAAAGATGAGAAGATGCAATGCCAGGCTAGTGATGCCATTCTGCATCTCACTGCTGCAGAATGCAAATCCCTTGCAGTTTAGAAATGAAAATGGCTTGTGTTACATTTTTTCATTTTCCTCTGTCACTCTGAAGCAAGAATGGCCACAGGGATTCACCACTCAGAAGTCATAAACACGTATGTTCATAAATCACCCAGACAGTGTTAATCTGTAACCAGGCTGCAGGTATGTGGAAGTTAGATTAGGAATTAAAAACTATTAAGGGCAGAAATATGCCAGGCATACGCAAGTTTGAAAAACAAATTAAGTAGTTTACAGGCCTAAACCAAATCTTTCCTTTGGATGGATCTGGGGGTCAATTAAGTCATTTCATGACTGACACGCTTCTTAGTTTAACAGTGAAGAAAGAGAAAATGTCTTTTAACTCCTCAGTTGACAGCTGCAAGCTCCTGGCCCATGCACACAGGATCCCAGCACTCCAAGCTGCAATCTCCAGGTTGCCCCAAAAACTCCAGAAGAGTGTTTAGAGCCGGGCACACAAACTCCGCCGCTTCAAGGCTCATATTAGAAACCTATACCCAATACATAGATACATTTACACAATATTTGTAATGAACTGAGAGACATACACACAGCTATTTTTATTTAGAGGCTCCACATTTACACACTGCTTGACCAAACACAGGCAGTAAAACAGATAAAAAGCAAATCAAGACTAGAAAGAGAAAGCGTTGCTTTCTCTGAATTTATCAGTGGAGTGACCACTAGAGGAAGACAAGCATTAAGGACACAATATAGCACAGGGCTGTCATTAAAATACTATGAAATCTCAGCAGGTAACATTCACACATATAAGGAAAAACAGTCAGCTCAGGTCCCAGATCAAAAACATGACAACACCAACTCCCACCCTTCTGATAAGGGCCATCCTGCCACGTCAGAGCTGGTGGCTGCTACTCCAGGGAGCAAGCCCAGGGCATCTGCACACACGTTATTTTTTATTATACCTGCCATATAGCTGTTCATGTTGTTATGTTTATTCTGTAGACTCTGCCCAGACCCATGGCGATTTGCAGTGTCCTTCTGTTTCTGGAATTTAAGCAGTGTGTTATCCAAAGGAGAAATCTGGTTTAAGGACCAGACCAAAAGACAGGAATTCCTGTACCGCAGTCTTGCTTTGGCACCAATTCCTTTTGTGGCCTGGGGCAAGTCAGTAATAAATTTTGCCAGTCTTCTCTTAGTAATATAATGGGGATTACTTGCATCACAGGGAGGTTGAGAGTCATTGTGCTTACAAAGAGAGCTGGAGCCAAAAAGTGCTAAATTATAACAGAGCCATAGTGACAAAAAACAAAAGCCTGATACAACTTTACCTTAGTACCAGCCCAAGACACCAGTGTTCAGTTCGTACATTTGCAATCGCCTCTTTATTAACAGACTACATCATCATCAATTGAGCTGTTGCACTCACATTTTAAGGCTGACAAATCAGAAATCTGAAGTTTTTCTTAAAATGAACTTAGCCCGACTCACTTTTGTGTGAGCTTTTTTTAGCATTCTACCCCTACTTCCAGTTCTCAGCAGAGCAACAGCAGAACACATAACAGTGTTGGTGTGATGGAAGTCCGTACAATATGCGACCCAAGAATTTTAATGGACATGTAAATGATTCTAAGACTGTCCTAATAAAACAGAAGTGTAAATACACAGTGCAGTTTACCATGACATGGAGAAGGTCATCAATGCAGCCTTTCATGAGGGTGACTGCTCAGTGACATCTCAAACCCTGGGTGCCAGATCCTGCTCCAAGGACTGTTTGTATAAGTGACATTCAACAAGCACTGCTAAAAATGTATGATCAGCCCTAAGATGGACACTAGAACACAGCTTTTCCTCCTCTCACCTGTGTCTCTTGTCCATTACACTAGAAAGTCTTGCTCAATCTCAATCCAGGCACAATGTAAATGATTACTTTAGGCAAACTGGCACAGTTTCAAAAGGATGGGAGTACCCCCCACAGCTTATAGCACAGAGGGCATTTAGAGCACTCTCCTAGTAAGTAGATGTGGGACCAAATCCCTCAGAGGAAAAAATTAAACACCCATATCTACCACATCCTAAGCAAGTGCTCTAACCACTGAGCTACTGGATAAAAGGGAGGCTGCATCATCACCACCCTTAATTTTATAAGAAAGCAACTGCTGTGACTGCACTGCATGTAGAGAATAATCCAGCACATGCAGCAGAATGAGCCCCTTGGGCTAATGAGGCAGAGAAACATCTGTTTGCAGATTCCAACAGAGTTTACATGTGAACTAAAAGCCCAGACACAGAGCCTTGTCGAGACTGAGGTGTTTCTTGACGCACACAAAGGAAAACTTTAAGTGCCTGGGGAAATTCAACATTGAAAACGTAAGTACCTGAGGACCTTAGATGTTTCTAGGGTTGGACAACAGCTGAGCTGCTGTTTTGAGGACCTAAATGTAGGTAGAATTTAGGGACCTAATTCCAAGTCCTTGTGAGAATCTGGACCTGGAGCCTAGAACAACAGGTCTAAACTTTAACAGAATTTGTAAGAAAACTGTGATGGAGAATCCCGCAACACACAACAAGTTGTCAGCAGGGTCTGAATTCTGAACCATCAGCAGAGAAATCAACAACTGGCACCAAGGTGCATTAGTGTTGGCAGGCAGCTGTAATAAGTTACTACTGTTTGCAGGAACTGAAACTATACTTGCAGCAGCCACCCCTTTTGCAGACAGTATACCCAAACACAGATAGAGCAGATGCTTTCAGAACAGCGGTCTAAGTGGATGAGACATGACTTCTACTGCCAGGTCTGCCAACAGGGACCTCACAAAATCTCTTAGTTACCTCATCTGTAAAAATGGTAAAAACCTGTGCCTCCCACTAGAGCTTGGAAACACTCTTTCTAGTCTCCTGGCACCTATGAAAGTAGGCAGTCAGACTCGGGTAACTCAGTGAGGCTCAGTAAAATTAACAGTGGAAATATGTAGAAAATTAGTGAACAAAGAACAAGAGCTGCACAATGGCAGTCGCCTGTGGCTTCTATCCTAGCAAACATAGCTAGATTTTCATGTGGACAGCAAAAGTTCTCCCTCTGGCCCCATGACTATTACTCTTGGAAACTCATTTTTACTGAAACTTCCAAAATTCAACCAAAGCCCAAGACCAACCTGTAAAATTTAAGCCAAAACAATTACACTTTAGCAGTTACAGGCAACTGAACATAGACTGCCTTATCTGTGCCATTACTCTTACCACTTAGAATGGAGACAAAGTGTATGCATGTATAAACAGTAAGATAACTGCAACACAGACTTCTGCAGTGTCTTTGCACACTATTTTCTTTTTCTTACAACAGATAGACATGTTATCTATGTGTCTACCTCAAGAGTCAACTCAGCAGCACGGCAAAGCACTAGCTGTATCCAACTATACCAGTAAGTAGGTACAATAATACCTCCCATCAGGTTTCAAACCCACTCCTACTTACCTCTTTGCTTCCTCCAGATGACAAAGATATTCATAAGCCACATTCTGAAGTCTCCTCTCATCCATCTCCTCTGCTGTGAGCCTCTCATTATCAAGGACAGCTGCAAACAGACAAAAATCCCCATCAGTCTTCAACTCACCTGATAAGCTGATACTCAGATAAACCTAGAATGACTTCAGCAATTCGTACATAGTTTCATAGTTGTTTCTCCTTTTAGTATGGTGAGATGAGCATGCTATTGATATTCCAGGAGGAGTGTATGTAATGCTAAAGCCATCTCCAAGGAGAGCCATCCCCATGTACACTGCCTTATTACCATATTTATATTACGGTAGTGCCTTGAGGCCCTGAAGACATTAGGGCACCATCATGCAGGGCCCTGCAGAAACACAGGTACAGCCCCTGACCTGAAGGGCTTACAGCAGGGCGGGGACAAACACATTCAGTCTGGCCTGAGAGTACAGAGCTGCCAACTCACTGGATCGGGCCCACAGGCAGCTGGCGGCTGCAGCTGCTGTGAGGTGCAGGGCTGGCAGGCGGGACTGCTTCCACCCAGCGGCACTGCCCTTGATGCTGCAGCATCAGCTGTGGACCTGGGCACAGAGGATGGGTGGCAGCGTCAGCTGTGGCTGCCACCGGCAGGTTCAGGAGCCCCAGCGGGCCAGCACAGAACCTGGTGGCAGCATCCACAGCTCCCAGTGCAGCAGAAGCTCCTGTCCGGAGCCCCAACCTGGAACCTGCTGACAGTGTCAGCCATGAACCTGGGCAGCAGCTTCTGCCACGCTGGGCGGGCTGCAGCACCAGCTGTGAAGCTGCCGGCAGGTGCCACGTCTGGGCTCTGGAACCTGCTGGCAGCACCCACACTTGATGCCACTGCCTGCCTGCTGTGGTGGAAGTTGCCATCTGGGTCCACAGATGAGCTACGGGGCTCCTGGCAAACTAGAGCTCCAGCTGGGCTCTGGAGGGAGGGAGGGGGAGAAAGCTAGGGAGAGGAGAGAGACAGATAGACAGAGAAAAGATGAGAAGACAGACAGAGAGAAGAGGAATCAGAGAGAGGGGGAGATATGGATGTCGCTTTTGACAGGTCTCCAAAACTCATTAAGTGGCCCCTCAACTGAAATAATTGCTCACCCCTGGTTTACAATATTAGCTGGCAAGATAAAGGAAGGGAAGGAAGGGAAAACATAAAGACGACAAGTGAATTGCCTAAGTTTTCATGACAAGGCAGTGAAAGAACAGGAAACAGAACCCACGTCACCCGATTCCCAGGCAAAAGCCCCATCCCAAGTTACCCAACTCCCAGCCAAGAACCTCATCCACTGGACCACACAGGTCCTTTGCACTGCTCTTATTCATCACCCCTCCAAACCATCACTAATGGAGTGTTAAAGCTGGCCCCAGATTTTCATTACCATGAAGCAAACATAGGACTAAGCTGACCTTTCTGTTAAAACAAAGCAAAATACAATAATCAAGCAGTCAATCTCCTCGCTCTCCCCTCTGCTACAGGTCACTGGCACAAAAATCTTGTCTTCTCCCTTCTCATCTCTGCTTGCTTCATTGAACCAACCCTGTCCCTTCTGAACTTTCACACTGACTCGTCTATGTCCCCACCCTCTCAGTGTCATCCAATTCTTCCCCTTCACTATACAAGCCCGGTTACGCATCTTAAACTTAAACCATCGTAAAACCCCACCATCCCCCCCACCTACCTCTCCAACTACTGCTCTATCTCTTTGTTTCTGAAATGAAGGATTGGAAAGGATCCCCTAGCTTAGCAAGCCCAGCCCAGTCCCTTGTTAGGAGACTCCGCATCACAATTCCATTCATCGATGTTTGAGCCCTGACAACGCGCTCCCAGCCCACACTGCCTACAACTACCGCCCGGGGTTCCTCTCCTTCAGCTCTTCCCTGGGCTCTCCCCAGTTTGGCTTTGAGTCTGCATGGAGACCGTTCTCACTAAAGACTCTAATCGTTCTGTCCTGGGAAGGCTCAGAGCCAGCCTTCCATCCGCATCCGCCTTGGCCTGTCAACTGCCTTCATCACAATCAACTGTGGCCCGCCTTTTGACCTCATCTTCCCTTAGCTTTTGTGACTCCGTCTCCTTGCTTTCCCCTTCCCTCTCTAACATTTCTCTTACAACATCTTAGAACCATAGAAAAGTCAGGCTGGCAGAGCCCCCAGGAAGTCGCATCTAGTCCAGCCGCCTCCTAAAGGCAGGAACATCCCTGACTCATGCAACCTAAACAAGTTTTTAACCTGCTCCTGAAAATTTCCAACAGTGGTGATCTCACAACTTCTCTATGCAGCCTGTCCCAGTGCTTGACCACTCTCATGAAGTTCTTCCTAGTCTCCAGCTTAAATTTCCCCTGCTGCAGTTTGAGGCCATTGCTCCTAGTCCTGCTCCCTATGGCCACAAAGAAGTCTCTAATCTTCATCCTCTCTTTACCCATCCTCCAGGTATTTCATAGTTTCATAGTTTCTAGGGTCGGAAGGGACCTGAGCAGATCATCTAGTCCG
>NW_017728911.1:42220889-42234223 GCF_001723895.1 Crocodylus porosus | reverse complement strand
CCCGGTGCTCTTTCCTGCCAAGGCAGGGGGTCGGACTAGATGATCTACCTAGGTCCCTTCTGACTCTAGCTACTATGAAACTATGAAACTATGGAAGATGTAGTTGCGGCTGGTCTAGATGTGATCTCCTAAAGTCCCTTCCAACCCTCATTTTCTATGATTCTAAGTATATACAAGGTTATCTGCACAGGAAGACAAACTTTTGATTTTAACCATGCCTGTATACATATACAGATTTTTAGACTTTAGGGCTGGAAAGGACCTCAAAGATCATCCAGTCCAGCCTCCTGCCTCAGAGGCAGGAAGCCAGCTGAGGTCAAAGGATCCCAGCGTTTCTCGAATGAGTCCAGAGTAGGTGCCTGCACCATCTCTGGAGCAGTCTACTCCAGGTCTTGGGGGCCTGGACAGTAAATAAATTTTTCCTTATGTCCAGCCTAAAAAGGTTTTGGAGAAGTTTATGACCACTGGTCCTTGTTTTTCCTTGGGGCGCTCTGGTGAACAAACATTCTCCCAGATCCTGATGCACACCCCTGATGTACTTATAGGTGGCCACCTGGTCCCCCAGAGCCTGCACTTTTCCAGACTGAAGTCTCATGGTTTTTGGCCTCTCTTCATAAGGCCTGTTCTCCTGTCCTCTGATCACGCATGTGTTTCTCCCTCTGGACTCTCTCAAGCCTCTCCACATCCTTCTCGAATTGCGGAGCCCAGAACTGGATGCAGTACTCCAGCTGTGGCCTCACCAAGGCCAAGTACAGTGGGAGGATGACATCCTGGGATTTACTTGAGAAGCATCCATGGATGCAAGCCAGAGTTTGGTTTCTTTTACCAGCTGTGACATTGTATTGGTGGCTCAAGTTCATCTTGTGGTCAATCATGACCCCCAAGCCTCTTTCAGATGTGGTGCTAGCAAGTGTAGCACTGCCGAGACTATAAGAATGCTGCAGGTTCCCCCCCCCGCCCCCAAGGTGGAGTGCCTTACATTTATCGGTATTAAACATTGCCAGGTTTATATCCACCCACTAACTAATTTTATCCAGGTCAGCCTGGATCACCAGCCTGCCCTCCAGTGTGGACGCTGTACCCCAAAGTTTAGTGTCATCGGTGAATGTAGCCAGTGCGCTTCTGACACCAATGTCCACATTGCTGATAAAGATGTTAAAAAGAACTGGTCCAAGGACAGTGCCTCGGGGGATGCCACTGGTCACGGAGCGCCATAATGATTCACTACCATTGACTACTACTCTCTGGGTCTGACCTTGGAGCCAGTTTCCCAGCCATCAGACTGTGGTGTAGCCGAGGCCACGGTTGGCCATTTTTTCCATGAGGAGGTTGTGGGACAACTGATAAAAAGTTTTTTTAAAGTCCAGATATATGACATCAATCTCTTCTCCCTTGTCCATGTGACATGTCACCTGGTCATAGAAGAAGATGAGATTGGTCAGGCAAGACCTACCCACCACAAACCCGTGCTGGCTGTCCCTCAGGATGCTGCCCTCAGCCAGCTTATCCAGAAGGGTCTCCTTGATCATTTTCTCCAGAATCTTACCGGGAATTGAGGTCAAGCTGATTGGTCTGTAATTCCCGGGATCAACTTTCTGCCCTTTCTCGAAGATGGGTACCACACTGCCCTTCTTCCAGTCTTCAGGTACTTCACCTGAGTGCCACGAATTTTCGAATATTTCTGCCAATTGTTGGGCTATGTCATCTGCCATCTCCTTGAGTACTCTAGGGTGTAATCTGTCAGGACCAGCTGACTTGAAGGTGTCCAGCCTCTCAAGGTGATCCTTTACTAGATCAACACCAAGTCTGGGTATAAATACACCCTCCTCCTGGCTGTCCCGCATCTTGCTAGGCAGGGCAGTCCCACTGGACTGACGAAAGACTGACACAAAGTACCCATTGAGAAGACGGCCTTTTCCTGAGTGTCGTTATCAGCTGTCCCGTTTGGTTCAGCAGGGGTCCAATGTTACCCTTGCTTCTTTTCTGACTCCCTACATATCTGAAAAAGGACTTTTTGTTATCCTTGATATGTGTGGCCACATGGAGCTCGGTTGCAGCCTTGGCTCTCCTGATCCACCTCTTGCAGGTACGGACCAGTGCCGAGTACTCCTCCTGGATGGTACCTCCAAACTTCCACCCTTTATAAGTCTCTCTCTTGAGGCATAGGAAGTCCTTAAGTTCCCTGCTGAGCCAAGGGGGTTGCTGTGCCCTTTTGCTACCCGTCCTCCGAGATGGGATGGCCATCCCTTGTGCTGTCAGGATCGCTCCCTTGAAGAGCAGCCACTCCTCTTGGACTCTTCTTCCTGTGGAGTCGTGGTCCCTTAGGGCCTCGACAGCGAGCCTCCTGAGCTTGTCAAAGTCAGCTTTCCTGAAGTCAAGGACTTCTGCATTGCTGACTGACTTGCCAGCTTTGCAATGGATAGTAAAGGTGATCAGCTCACAGACACTAATAATGCAGATAATAATGAATTAGCTGCAACCTCAGGGAAGAGATCTAGATATCCAATGTGCTACAGTGGATATGGATACAAGACTGGGTGTTGGAATATAACCAGAAGGTGACAGAGAATAATGAGGAAAAAGGAAATATATTAAGTAATTGGTTAGTAACTGAAGGGCCATCCTCACTATAACTGTTGTTCTAAGTCTACTTACTTAATGTCCAGCACGCTTCCAAGGGCCTGTACTGCTACCCCGACACTAACAGCCCTGTTTCATAGACTGTCAGGGGCTGGAAGGAACCTTGGAAAACCATCAGGTGCAGCCCCCTGCACTAAGCAGGAAAGACAGCTGGGGTGAGGTGACCCCCAGCAACATAAACGTCCAGTCTCCGCTTGAAGATTTCCAGGGTAGGCAATGCAACACCTCTGGAGAGAGTTTATTACACAGTCTGGACACCCTGACCATGAAGAAGTTTTTCCTGAAGTTGAGCCTGAAAAGGTCTTCCAGGAGTTTACGGCCATTACTCCTGGTTTTCCCCAAAGGAGCCCTGGTGAACACTTGTTCGCCAACCCCTTGACATATTCCCCTGATATAGCAGTAAGTTGCTACCAAGTCCCCTCTCAGCCTTCTTTTTCAGGCTGAAGAGTCCTAGATCCCTCAGCCTTTCCTCATATGACTTGCTGTGCAAGCCTCTGATCATATGGGTGGCCCTTCTCTGGACTGCGAAGCTTTTCCAAGTCCTTGTTGAAGTGCAGCACCCAGAACTGGATGCAGTACTCCAGCTGTGGCCTCACCAATGCTGTGTACAGCAGAAGAATCACTTCCTTAGTTTTGCTTGAGATGCATCGGTTGATGCCTGCCAGCGTATTGTTTGCCCTGCTCGCTACAGCATCCCGCTGCTGGATCATGCTCATACTGTGGTCTATTATTACCCCCTGGCCCCTTTCAGTCATGGTGCTAGTCAGTTTGGCACCATCGAGCTTGTAAGTATGATGGGGATTGTCTGTCCCCAGATGGAACACTTTACATTTATCAATGCTGAAGTCCATCTGGTCAATGTTGAACTTCATCTGTTCTTTAAGTAGTGTAAGGACTACCACCCCCTGCCTTTCTGCTACATGTGTCAGGGTATTTTTTAGCCAACACGCAATGCCTGAGGAAGGCTTAAGTCAAAGCTGGGGATGTTGACTGGAGTGTGCCAATGCTCCTCCTGGGACCAAAGCCGGAGATTGCTGGCTAGAGGGTCTTGGCCTTCCGCTCAGGGTCAGGCGGACTGCCACATTTGGGGTCAGGAAGGAATTTTACCCCATGGTCAGATTGGTATGGACTGGGCATGTTTGCCTTCCTCTGTAGTGAGAGGGGCATGGCCCTCTTCCTGGATCTCTTGAGCATATACTGACAAAATTTCATAGAAGCAGGACATTGGCTGCCGTAGTTCTCCTTCATTACCAGTGGCAGGTTAGGGTGTTAATTCCGTGTTGTGTCAGGGCTACAGGTAATCTCATGTAGAGTTTAGATTATGGATCACATAGGATGGTTTGGACAGGGCTATTTCTGCCTCAAACTGGGGTTAGCCTAGATGACCTCTGGAAGTTCCTTCCAGCCCCACTTCTCTGCGATTCCATTATTCTTTGATGAAGATTAATTGAAACTTTAATGCACAACTTACATTTCTGTGCCTCCTCCGTGTCCTTGTTGGCCCGATGAATCCCATCCTGAATTTCATCCAGCCAAAGCACAGCTGTCTCATCCCGAGTGTCCTGAAGCAAAAATGGAATAAATGAACAAACAATGTCTCCAGTTATGCATCTAAGGGACTATGATTAGTGAAGTTAGCTGTGCCGTTGGCAAGTATCCATGTATTTCGTTTCATGCACAGAGGGGAAAAAGACACATTCTTCTTTACATATTCTGCATTTCACTGAAGCACAAGAATTAACATTTCTTGTGCATGTGACCAGCAGAGGCTGCTACAACCACAGCTCAGGCTCACCTCGAAATAGAAAGCTGCGGAAGGTGAGGGAGACACAAAGCTACACGCTGTACATAGCTCGGATAAGCAGAGACCACAGACATGAGCACTGAGCCACTGAATCAGTACCTTCTAGTTGAAAGCCTTGATGCTGTTCTTCCCATACAACATTTCTTCCCATTTTACCATGAAAATGAATTGTGACTTTACAACCAAAGGGTGAACAAAGTTCAGATAAGTTTGACCATGTCCACACTGGGAGGCCAAAGTGTCAGACGATCTTTGGCTGGAAGTGCAGTTAAACATAGTTTCTGCTAAGTATGGGAACCCTGTTTTAACAGGCTGGCACATATCGGGTATTTACCATGCCATGCCCATGCTGGCTAGGCTTTGAATAAAACTATGCGCAGGAGGCCGAGAGGGGCCTACGGTTTAACAAAGGGTCCAAAGCACCTTCACAAGGAACAATGACCCAGCAGCTGCCAAGCAGCCCCTCCTCATCCATAATTTGCTTCCTGTTGCTAGCTTTTAAAAACAAAAAAACAACATTAGAGCCAACACCCCCACCTCCTCCAAAAGCCCTTGCTGGTGCAGCAAACAGAGTAAAGGAAAGGCACAACCTCAGTATGAAGAACCCCACAACCACCCAGAATTAAAAAGTCCCTTCTGGGAAGGGGGTGGTTAGGAGGGGAGTCTCAGGGCAGTTTCACAAGGAACACTTCTTTACACACCTTCCAAATTTTCCCTTTTAGTAAAGTTTTATTCTACAGCTTTAAACCTGGCCATGCTTAGTAATCTAGACACTTGTGCATTTCATCTAGACAACAACCTATCTGCCAAGGGCAGATTCAGCTGAGAGGCCAGCGTGTATCAGGAAAACAGGAGGTGCCGTCCAGGTGAAGGAAGAGGAGGGCTTTTCTAGTCCTTTTGGTAAAAAGCAACCAATAAGCTTCAAATTTCAGCCTCTCCTAAGAATCAATCCAGACTATCAGCACAACTTCAGGGAAAGCCCCCCACCCCGCTAATGCAGCACCAGGGGGCTTTGGGCACATGCACTGAAGGAACCGATGCCTTCAGCTCTCTTCCGAGAACAGAGCTTGCTTTTTACTCCTCTCCTACACACTCCCATACTTATTTGTCGCCTGGAAGTAAGCACTACGCATACCCTGCAGCCCACCAGCTCATGAGCGTTGTGACCACATTTCTACTCAGTCTCAAGTACAGTCATTACTGGCCAGGGCATCGTGGCTAGTTGAAGACATTCACCACTTTCCTGCTATACGTCATCGCGGACTGATATCTCAATCTCTAAAATTACTTCAAATGCAGCTGGGTGGAGCCCTGAAGCTCAGCATATGCCTAAAAAAGGCAATTTCACCCCAACTGCAGTTACCAGCCCAGCCTGGCACAAGCTCCCAGCCTGCACTAAAAAGAGCTCATTATTTCACACTGACTCAGCAAAAGGAAATGCTTCAGCACAATCGGTTCCTGGGACATTTTAACCCTCTCAGGGCCTCTCCAAAGGAAGTTACTCTGTGGTAAAGAGCAATATGCACAACAGTCAGTCATCTCCATGTCACAGGTAAAATGTGTGTAGAACCGCTGCTAACCCCAATTCAACCTCTGATAATGAGGTGATGACAGCCTCTGAGGTGGGCAAAATGAAAATTTCTTCCTCAGGTCACCAAAACCAGGTAAGTCTAATATCCCCTTCCCAAGGAGAAGAGAGAAGGAAAGGATTGCCCGAGGCAGGCGCACACAGCGACACAGAACTATGCCTCCTCCTTCCCCAGCCAGAAGACAGGGCACCTGCTTCCTCTTCCTACCTTCAGCTGGTTATTTAGCTGGTGCTCAAAGCACATCAGGGTGTTTGCAGACAAGTAAGGACAGCAGGTTCCTTCTGACAATATAAGCCATACAAGCATCAGATAAAACACAGGTGGCTAATGGCTGCATGGGTGATCCAAGTGGGGCAGGCAGCAGAACATCAGATCAGGCAGGGAGCTCAGGGCAGGGAGCAGAAAGCAGAGCAGAAGATTGGGTAAGGGAAAGGGACCAGAGGGATACTCAGAGGGGCAGGGGGGACTAATTTGTAGCACACCTGTCAAAAAGGTAGGGCCCCCACTGAGTTAAGGGACAACAAAAATATGTGATTGAGAGAAGAGAGGCTATCAGAAAGCAGCTTTTATTAGCATGTTTTACCTAATCTCTCCTTCCCAAAATCTGTACTGAACTATTGGTTCCCTGAACTTTTGTTTTCTTTATTATAGATGAAAAGTACACACATATCCATAATTATATTTGACATTAAAAACCTAAAGCAAAAGAATATTAAGTTTGCAAAATTAGGCCCTCAAAAGTCAGGAGCTGCCAGAATTACTCTGGCTCCCTTGCAAGGGAGTCAAATTTTAGGGTCAGGAAGGAATTTTACCCTGTGGTCAAACTGGTATGGACGGGGGAGAGGGGGAAGGCATTGCCTGCCTCTGTAGACAGGAACAAGGCCTCTTCTTTGGACATCTTGAGCGTATTTTAACAACCTTTGCAGCAGCAGGACGTTGGCTGCTATGGTCCCCCTGCTTTCTGTGCGTCAGGTTAGGGTGTTATGTCTTGGGGTTGTATTGGGGCTGACTGTGTAGTTTTGCTAATAGGTTAGATAATGGATTTGTCTGAGATGGTTTGGATAGGGGTGATCCTGCCTCAGGCACAGGATTTGGCGAGATGAAGGTCCCTTCCAGCCCTACATTTCTCTGATTTCTAATAGTCTTCAATTACATGATCACATGCAATTTTGTCGTTTGGGACTTAGGTGGATGGTGCTTGCTACATAGGGAGCTATCTGGTATTTCTCCTTAGCCTTAACAGTCGATGGATAGCCACATGCATTGATTATTAGCAGCTTCCTAACCCCACACTGCATTCAGAATTATCATTTTCCTTAAAATGCAACAGAAACGCACAAAGCTCTGAAGGACTGTGAAAAAGTCAAAAAATACCCCTCTAAAAAGGCAAAAAGGAGGACTCAGGGAATGTCGAACAGGTCAGCCTGACTTTACTACCCAGGAAGTTACACAAGCAAATTAAAAAGTCAAATAGTAAGCATCTGGAGGAGGAAAGGCTGATCACGAGCGACTAGCATGGACCTGTAAAGAACAAATCACGCCAAACCAAACTGCTCTCCTCTGACCAAGTAACTAGCTGGGTGGGGATAAAGGGAATGCAATGGACACAGTGTACTCAGACTTTAGTAACAGGGTTGATAAAGGCCCACATGACTATCTCATAAGGAAACTGGAGAAAGTAGACTACATAAAATTACTACAAGGTGGATGGATAATTGTCTCACTACCCTCAAGCAAGGTCATTATAAGTGGATCAGTATGGTGGGGTCCCACAGAGGTCTGTCCTAGGCCTGGTGCTGTTTAGCATATTTATTAATGAGTTGGATGCCAGAATAGTTTCCTGAGCAAATCTGCAGGTGACAAAATTGGGAAGGACTGAAAACACCCTGGTGGATAGGAAAATATTCCAGAAGGATCCTGATACACTGGAAAGTTAGGCTAGAGACAATGGGATGAAGTTCAATGCAGACAATGCCAGATGCTATGATTAGGGAAGAATAACCAAAACCGCAAATGCCAAATGGTGACTCACATTGAATCAGACACTCAAAATGAGTCAGCAATATGATGCAGTTGCACACAGAGCAAATGCAATTTTGGGTGTCATCAATGGGAGAACTGGAGTATTGGGTATAAGATGCATGGGAGGATATAGTATCACTTCACTTTGCATTAGTTAGGCTTCATCTGCGGTTCTGCCTGCAGTTCTGGGCCCCACATTTTAAGGGGGTCATGGGGATGTTAGAGAGGGTCCAGAGATGGGTGATCAAAATCATAAAGGGGTTAGAAGGCAAGCTGTATAAGGAAATGTTGTCTAAGCTTGCAAAAGGTCATTAAGCAGGGACATAACAGCAATCTGCAAACATCTGAAAGGACCCCATAAAGAGGAGGAAGAACAACTTTTCTCCCTTGCTGCAGAGGGAAAGACATGAGGCAATAGCTTCAAACTGCACCAGAGTGGAATTAGATCTCAGGAAAAACTTCCTTGTTGCCAGAGCTGTGAGGCAGAAGAAAGCCCTGCTTGTAGGAGTGGTGGATGCCCTCACTGGACGTTTCCCAGAAGAGGCCAGATAAGCAATGGGCAGGGACGAACTAGGAGAGATGCTTCCACATGCATGCAGGGGCTCCACTAGATGACCTTTAGGCTCCTTCCAAACCTAGAACTCTACACACACCCTTCATTACACAACTCTGATTCATGTCCTAAGCACCATCACGCCTGTGCACTAACCAAGGCCTGGGTCCTGTGAAAAGACTTATGTGATCAAGTTATACATGCACAAGGTAGCTGAACCCAAGCTGTACAGACAACCTTGATTCTGGCACAGCTTCCCTTTCAAGCCATAAAGTCAAGCAATCAAATGTTCTTTAAAAGTTCCTTGGAGAAAATGCATATTTAAAAGTATGTAAACAGGGAAATAAGTTGCAGTAAGGAGGCTGCATTCCCTCTGCATATGATCTTGTTGAAATAGGTACCCCAGAAGAGGCTACGAGAATGATTTATTTATTGGGTGAGAAAACCTGCTTGAGACTGAAGGAGTTTAATCTATTCTGCTCATTAAAAATAAACTAAGAGGAAATTTAATCCAGGTCTACATATACCTCCACAGGGAGAAAATATTTAACACTAGAAGACTCTTCAATCTAGCAGGGAAAAACAGAACAAAATCCTCTGGCCGGACATTTCAAAAAGCAAGCTTTTCATTTGCTATTCATATTTTATATTGAGAATAGTTACCTCCAGAATAGTTCACCAGGAGATAGGCTAAACTATCCACTCAGTAGCAGGAATTTAAATCAAGACCAGATCTCTTTTCTTGTTCAGCCATCTCGAGCATTATCAGACTACACGCAGGAACGAACTATTGGGTAAAATGTTATTGCTTGCGTTATGCCAGAGGTCAGACTTGACATTCATAATGGTCCCACATGGTCTTATTCTAAGAACCCATGAAAATATGGGATTTAAAAAATGGCAAATCCACCTTGCACTTTTTATACACGAGAGACCTACTCGAATCACAATTTCGCTGTTTTCGAGACTACCACGAAAAATGATGGTTTTTGTGATTTTGCACAGAATCGATGGAATACTAAATGTGAAATGCTGGCTGCCCAGTCAAAGCCAATGGCCACTGCAGCATAGCCTCGCAGACCACTGGTGGGGCAGGGGGGTGGTTTATACTGCTGTATAGACTGAACTGCAGCAAGGACCAAAGCTGCAAACAATCATCTAATACACCCGTGTCCCCTCCAGTAGCTTCCTTGGTTTATGGAGGCACGTGGTCCTTTACTGGACCAACTATATAGTTGGGAGACAAGCTTGACAGGCTTTCAGAAACATGCAGCTTGTGGCTGTAAACTGCTGTTTCTTCAATGTAGATGGTTCCCACTGTAAACACAACCATGCCCCATACTCCTATGGCATGTGCACACTTAGCAGTGCTGCTGAAACAATCACATGACGGACTGTGCTGGCCTGCACACGCTTGTACAGACATGTCTCAGTACTCACCTGGGCTTTCTCCCTCTTGGCTCGTAGCAGCGTGTCCTGGTAGTGCTGTGCGACCTCTGGGGTCACACCCTCCAGTTTTGCTGCTGGGATCTGTAAGGCCTGAAGGGTCTTCTTGGTGTCTCCCTCATCTAGCGCTTCATTAATAAGCCCAATGGCTAAAATCCCTAGAAACAAAGGAACACAAGGACAGTTTCTGATCAATGAAGAAAGCACATGCACTAGTCCTTCCCAACCTGACATCACTTGAGCATTACAATATTTTTAATAGAAACAGCTTTTTGCTAGTAATGAAAGTTGCACGGTTTCTTCATATGATGAGCACCCACTCAGTGGGCTGCATACTGTACAAAAATGAGAGGCCTCAGTGACTGCAGAGAGGGACAGAATTCTGACAAAACTCATTTTGCAGGTGTGTACATAAGTCTTTTCCCCAAATTAGCCTCGAGGACCAGCAACCTGGATACTTTCAGTGTATGATATGTAGCCACATTTTAGTTGCACATTCCTAAAACTGTGTATGCATGCACCCACGAGCATAGCTGAAAAGTTAAACTTGCCATAGATGAAAGGCCTAGTAGCAATTCTGTTGGCTCTATTAGCTGCCTTTCATGCCATTGCAGGTGGGATGCGATAGGCATATTTGCAGTCTCCAGTAGGAGAAGATGGAAGTGGGTTGGAGTATCTCTGCTGTTGCTTGTTTGAAAGGACCCATGGGGAAAAAAGTAGGGTTGATCCTATGAACCAAAAGCTCTCTTGTGCTGGCTGCCATAGAACTTGCCAGGATTAATTACTGTTTGAACTTGAACATATATTGTTATCCCAGTGCAACAGAAGAATGGAAATTGCAACCAGACACCAACCTAGCAGGACAACAATCTCTTCAATGAACTGAAAGTCAAAAAAGAATCTTATTAAAAAGTCAAAACTTGGTCATATAACTATGGAAGAGTATTGCACAGGCATGCAGGAAGAAAATTAGGAAGGCCACAGCATGATCTGAGATGCAACTGGCAAGAGACCTAAAAGGCAATAAAAAGGGATTTTACACATGTCAAGAGGAAGAGAAAGCTCATAGAAAGCACAGGTCCCTTACAGAATGCAGAAGGCAGTTTAGTTACAGATAGTGCAGAGGAGGCTGAAGTATTTTTCATTTCAGTCTTCACAAATAGGGGTACCTAACAGAAGGCAAGCGCAGTTGGCCCCCACTAAGGAAGAAGTCAAACAGCCTAAAGCAGGGGTGCTCAACCTCCAGCCCACAGGCCAAACGGGGCCTGCAGATCTCCCCACGGATTGAGAAATTTGGCGGCAGGGGAGAGGTAGCAATAAATGCAGTCACCCTTCTCCACTGGCAAATTCTCAAACCCTGCACAGCAAGTTGGGGCCAGGTCATGTCCCCTCCCTCCACCCCGACTGCTGGATGAGACCAGGCCATGCCCCACTCCTGGTCTGGATGGGACTGGACCACACCCCCTTTCTCCCATGGGGCCAGGCTGGGGCTGGGCCACGCCCCCTCCCTCCCCACAGCAGGGCCAGGTTGGAGCCGGGATGCCAGTCCTGCAGAAAAGGACCAGGCAGTTATGGTGGCCTGTAAACTGAAAATGAGCTTAGTGTGTGCTCCTACGGCAAAAAAGGCCAACAGCGTACTTAGTCGCACTAACAAGAGCATCACTTGAAAACCAAGGGAAGGGAGTATTCCACTCTAGTCAGCACTAGGGTCCTATGGACCAGTTGTAAAGAGTCCAGTGGAGAGCAACAAAAACGATTAGAGGCCTGGGAAGCATGACTGATGAGGAAAGGCTGGAAAAACCAGGATTCTTGAGTCTGGAGAAGAGGCATCTGAGGGGGGATTTGATAGCAGCCTTTAAATAGCTGAAAGATGATAATAAAGAGAATCAGTGGCAATGCGTAAGGGATCCATGTGCACCCCCTGAGAGTGTCGGGTCCACCCTGTGACTGGCTCCGCTCCCTGCTTAGGTGATGGGGGGAAGGGGCAGGTGCCCCCCCCACCGTGAGTGCCAGATGTAGGCTGAAGCCACTTTCAGGAGCGCCACAGCCACTCACTGGTTGGTAAGTTTTTACCTGGGGGCGGAAGGGAGCATGTGTGTCCCCGCCCCCTCCCACCGACTAAGGTGGCACCAGTCGCCCATGGAGAGGATAGAAATGGGCGTTTCTCTGTGGCCGCAAGGAACAAAACTGAAAGCAATGGGCTCAGGTGGCAGCAGAGGATGTTTAGGGTGGAGATGAAGAGGAAATTTCTGACTATGAGGGTGGTCAAGCGCTGAAACAGGCACCTGGAGAAGTTGTGAAATCTCCATCCCTGGAAGTTGTCAAGATCAGGTTGGTCAGATGCTTGGCTGGGATGGTTTCGTCAGGGATGGTCCTGCCTTGAGCAGGGTCTGGATTAGATGACTTTGTGAAGTCTACTTTCCTGTGATCGTCATATCTTTTAGATATACACCTACTCTTGATTCAATGAAGGAAAATCCTTCACAATCCTTACAAGGTCTTGTTTGCTCTCAGACTCAAGCTTACTTTTAGCCTGAGACCAGAAATCAGCCTACATTTGACCCTTGGACCAGTACCCCATGGTCCTCATCCATGTGGGTACAAATGACGCGGCCAGGGGCAACCCAGACTGCATCATGAAGGACTTTGAGGCCTTGGGGGCCAAGCTCAAGGAGACAGGGGCACAGGTGATATTCTCCTCAATTCTCCTGGTAAGCAGACGCAGACAGTGACACAAGGCCTGCATCAGCGAGGTCAACCGGCGGCTACAGAGCTGGTGTGGCCAGGCAGGTCTCAGGTTCCTGGACACTTTTGAGCAGGGGACATGCTTGGGAGGGATGGGCTACATCTCTCCCCTAAAGGCAAGCGTGTCTTTTCTTCCAGGTTGGCTGATCTTGTATGGTGAGCTTTAAACTGGCTTCGCTGGGGGATGGGGCCACAGGAGGACACCTCCCAACCAAGACAGGTGACATGCACACAGAGTACCCAGGTAAGTGACAGGGGTCCGGACAGTCCAAAGAATCGGGGGGGGGAGGGGTGCATGCACCAATACAGGGCCTTAAATTCCTCTACACTAATGCTTGTAGCATGGGAAATAAGCAGAAGAAACTCGCCCTCTGGATAGCTAATACAAACTCATACCCTATACAGGAGGGATCATGTTGGCAAAAGGGGCAGGGGTGTAGCTCTCTATGTGAAGGAAAGCTACATGTCCCTGCAAGCTGATGTTGGCGACCGGCATGGACAGCTAGAGACCCTCTGGGTAAAAATTCGTGGGGAA
>NW_017728911.1:42210905-42220789 GCF_001723895.1 Crocodylus porosus | reverse complement strand
GAGCAGGGCAGCACCACACCGCAGCTCGGCAAGATGACCCCGAGAGCAGGCAGCGGAGACCTCCCGGCCCTTGCCTGCTGCAGCCCCAAAAGCCGCCTTAAGGAGGGGCCGCGGGCAGAGCCCTCCGGACCTTGCCCGCTGCCCCGCCCGAAAGGCACCTTAAGGAAGACACTCCTGAGGCTCGGACCTTCCCCGCCGCCGACCCAAATGGCACCTTAAGGGAGCACAGCGGGGGCCTACGGACCTTGTTGCTGCTCACCCAAATGACACCTTGAGGGAGCACAGCGGGGGCCTACGGACCTTGCCGCTGCTCACCCAAATGACACCTTGAGGGAGGGCCGCGGGGGCCCTCCGGCCCCCCTCGCTGCTCACCCGAACGATGCCTTAAGACGGGACCGCGGCCAGAGACAAACCCGCCCTGCCCGCTGCCCCCCAAATGACACCGTACGGGCGCACCGGAAATGGCTACGGACCTGAGGCTCCGCCCCCCGAAGGACGCCTTATGGGAAGCACTGCGGCCGAGGCCCCGGGACCTCGCCCGCCGCCCCCCGAATGGCGCCTTCAGGCAAGGCACGGAGACGTGCAAGCCCGGCCGCTGCCCGCGCCCCGGGTCACCAGTGCTTGACAAGCACTACGAGCCGCGCAGCACCCACGTGGCTCGGGAAGTCACTCCCCACAGCCCGACACCGCCGGAAAGGGCCGTGGGTCCCCAGCAACAGCAGCCCAAGTGCTGCCCCGCCCCCTACTCCGGCAGAGCAGCTGCAGGAAGCTCCGCCTCACCCCGTCCGGGCGCCGGCTCCTCAGGGCGCTTCCGGGCTTACCGCTCCCCCCGGCTGGCCAGCTCCACTTTTTTTTTTTTTTTTTTTCCGCACGCGGCCTTTTATTCCTGCAGGAGGCCCGCCCCCGATTGACAATGGACCAATAGGGAAGCCCGAGGGGGTCAGTCCCCCTCAGAGCCCCTTGGTCCTCTCGCCCCCGGTCAGGGCGGGCAAGTCTTCCTCCTGCCGTCTCCTCATTGGTGGAGAGGGAAATGCCTCCGCCAATCTGCGTACTGGCGAGCCCCGGCCAGCCAGCCACGTGCGCTGTCGGCCGTCCTGCGGGCGGGGCCCGGGTCCTTTTCCTGGCGCCTCTGGCGAGCGGAGAGCAGCTGCGCGGTGCCCGCTTTCCCCGCAGCAGGGCGGTGCCCTCGAGCCGTGCGCTTCACGGCGGGGCGGGGCTCGTCGTGGGGCCGGAGGAGCAGGCGAGACGAGCCCTCGCGCGGGATGGTTTGTGTGGAGAGCAGGGGTTGGCCTAGATGACCCCGAGCGAGATCCCCTTCACGTGAGCCGACTACGGGATTTTCACGAGAATCCGGGCTCCCGGCCCGCCCCTCCTCTCGCCCGGCCTTTCCCGGCGCCGGGTCCGGGAACGCCTGGCTCAGGCACCGCGGCAGCTTTGAACGCACGGGGCTGCTTCTCGGCGCCCCCCGCCCCTTCTCCGCGCCGCCAGCACCCGCCGCAGCTCGGACGGGAGACGCGGAGCCTGAGCCCCCCGCTGCGCCCCGTTTGCAGCCGCCCGGCCCCGGGGCCACGACTCCGGCCAGGCAGACTCGGCCCCGCCGCAAGATCCCCCTTTGCCGCGCAAGAATGCCACCAGATCCGCCCGTCCCACTGACCACACACCACCGGTTTTCCACCGCTCTCACCATTTTTCCACACTTTTTTCCCACAAAAAGCTCCCAAGTCGCTGCACATAATCAGCCACCCCTGTTCCACGCACAGTTCCCAAATCAACACACCGCTTCCAACAACCAGCAGCATAGCCCCGCACGCATTTCCGCACCATGTTCCTGCAGGAGCACACAAAATCCTCTGGCACCACAACGGGGGCTGGTGGAGGATGAGCAGACAGGCCTCATCCATGACTGCACCTTCATCAGCAGGTGAGGCCCCTGCCAAGGGGCCCCTTCTGCTCTGCTGCCAGTTCCAGCACCTGGGAAGAGTGCCCGACTGCAGCCGGTGTCAGACGTCCTCCTGCAGCAACTGGGACCCAAGAGCTGGGCCCTGCCATCACACTTACAGCCGCGCATGTGAGGGCAGAGCCCCGGGACATGAGAGTCACAGCTGGGCCGTGGGCACGGGTCCTCTGCTCCACCCCACAGGAGAGCCAGTGGCAGAGGCTGCTGGGAAGGGCTCTCAGCTGGGCCCTGCTGCCCTCGCTGACGGCTGCAGGGCCAGGGCAGCTGTGAGGGGAGCAGAGCGGAGTCAGCTACAACAGAGCAGCCCTTCGGGGAGGCTTTGGGGCCAGCCGTCGGGTTGCAACCGCGCACACCCACTGCATTCTGCTCGCTCTTGGCCACAGGCAGATTGTGCTGCTTTCGCCATCAGGCTTGTCCGAGAGCCAGAGCGCAGGGCATTGGGTCCATGGACTGCTCTGTTCCCTGGCACCTTGGTTGTAGTACCTGGGAATCAGGCACATACAGAGAGAGGCTCCTGCTGCGGGATCTCAGTAGTAAGCAAGGAGAGGAGTTATCCAGCTGGCTGGGGAGGGCAGAGGGCAGGGCAGGCTAGAGCAGGATGGTGACAGCATGTCCCTGCACCAGAAGCAGGTTTCCAGGAGGGCCAAGGAATGATCCTTGAGGATCCTTCCCATCTGGCAGGGGTCAGGGAGAGTACAGAGGAGCCTATAAGGAGATCAGGCAACAAGGGCTTGTGCCAGGGGCCTGCTCAGGGCCTAGAAATGGCACTCGTGCATGCAAAGTGGTGCAGGCTGGCCCCAGTGGCCAGGCACCTGCTCCCTGCACACATGCCTCTCCCCTCTGCCGGCAGGTGGCCCCACTCATTGGCTGGCATCACAGTCTCCCAGTCCTGCCTGCGCTAGCCCTTCACCTCAATGGCCGTGAGCCAGGGTCCCTCGGCAGAGAAGCAGGCATCACAGTGCTGTGACTACACAGGCCGCAGGGAAGAGGGTGACTACTCCAAGCGCCTGCACGCCAACAACACCGCCCGTGTGATCTACACTGCCCTGTTGGTGAGTGGGCACTGTGCCAGGGAGGTCATGGGCCCTGCTTTTTCCCAGGGCAATGGAGAAGTCTGAAAGCATGGCCCCTGGCTGGCAGGTGGAACAGTTATTGCAGCGTCTGTCCTTGGAGCTGGGCCATGTGTGCCACAATTCAATTGGCGATGGGCACGCGCCGTGGCTCTTGGGCTCACACTGACTGCTCATGTGTCGCCATGTTACGCCCCCCCCGCTCCGTAGATGCCCATCAATGCTTCCAATGCCCTGACTCTGGCTCACCAGCTGCTTGTGGACACAGCTGTAGCTGCCACCTTCTCTGACATGATGGATGTCATCTACAAGGCCCAGGCCAGGGTGCTTAAAAATCAATGTTTTGGGTTTTTTTAACAATAATTTAAAAAATGGATTTTTTAATTTAAAATTGGTTTTAAAAGCAATTTAAAATTCATCAATAAACTACTAAATTTCTCTCATTTAAAAAAGGCAGTTATAATTAAATATCATCACAAACATGCTAAACCTACGCTTAGAATTAATTGCTGTCATAGTCACACACATTGAGTTACCTACCAAATCAAACATGGGCACTCATTTCAATTTTTCATCTCATGAAAATAGCTCTAGTCTGTCTGTCCAGCCTAACTATCAGCTCTTGCTTCTTGAAACTTCTAGGCTTTCAGTTTCTATTTCTCAGCACACTAAAGCAACATGTGCAAAGACACAGGCTGGATAGGAATGTTGTTGTTTCGTGCTTACGTGACGGTGGAGCTGGGCCAAGCAAGGCAGAGGAGTTAGTTAAGACACTGTCTCAAAACAGAGAGACAGTATAAGAAAGGACAGAGGCAGAGTAGAAAGGAACAGTGGAGTGGACTAGAAAGAAGAAGGGGAGACTTAATTCAGTAGTACACACACAGCTTCCTATATTGCTGCACACATTTGACACAGAAAAACTGTCATGGCTTCTGGGTGTAAGAGAGACCCTATCTGGGAATATTTTGAAGAATTCCTTCCCCGAGGAAAAAAGGAAAACGTGTCAAGTGGAAACGGTGCAAGAAGGACATGCAGGGCCTAGTTGCAAAAGAATGAAACATCCTAATGAAAAGTGCTTATCGGCCAGTGCCAGTGAGTTCAATGGGACTTACTCCAAAATTAAATGCACTCTAAGTGCAATCAGTCTTTGTTTTTTTGGTCGTTTGGAATCAGATGTGCATCCTTGCTTAAAAAAAATGTAAATGATTAACTGAATAATAGAGCAAGAAGAAAATAAAAGAATGACTATTCAAAAATAATTTTTGTTTCAGGATCCCATTTATAGCATAAGAGACTTTGTCTATCTGCAACAACTTCAGAGTCATCCATTGATACTTTTAGCAGCCGTGCTGCAACTAAATGCACTTCAGAAAACAAAGTACCAGTAGCAAGCAAAAGATTTCAATCGTCCAGTAAATCCACCACCGTGGATGGTTTTGTAGTAAGGAACGGCAAATACCAACAAGACACCGTAGATTAAAATATTGCTCGGTTCACTGATGTCACAATTTCTCCTTTTCGCATTGTTCACAATAAGCACTATATTGACGTGGTTGAGTGCTTACAACCAGGCTGCACTCCACTTGGTAGAGCAGACATGGGTGGAAGGTGGCTAGATACGGTGGATGAGGAGGAACTTGAACAGTGTGCAAGAAATACTGAGGGGAAATTTGCCACCTTAAGCCTTGATGGGTGGAGCAATGTACACAATGCTCCAGTAACATGGGCCTGTGTGACAACAGAAGATGGAGGTGCATATCTTTCAGAAACAAGAGATGCACCGGGAAATGCCCACACAGCAGAATATTTAAAAGTCGTGGCAGCGAAAGCTGTAATAAACTGTGAAGAAAAATTCAACTGTCACGTGCACGGTTTTGTCACAGACGATGCTGCAAACACAGCAAAGATGAGAAGATACTTAGAAGAAGAAATGGAAGGATGCTCCTTAAGAACATATGGCTGCAGTGACCATTTAATGCATCTTTTAGCCAAAGACTTAAGTACTTCTCCAGGAATAAAAGAAAAGGTTGCTGAAGTCGCAAAATGCTTCCGTAGCAACCATTTTGCTCCAGCTTCACCAAAGAGAGAGGGAGGATCCAAACTAATTCTCCCTCAAGATGTTTGAGGGGATTCTGTGGTTGATTGTTTTGAGCAATTTATTAAGAACTGGCCTGTTCTCATCAAAATTTGTGAAGAAAACCATGATAAAATAGGTGGAAGCATCTCATCCAAAGTATCTAACATTGGATTCAAGAGTTATGTAGAAGATATGCTCAGTACACTGAAGCCTATATCCATAGCCTTAAACAGACTTCAGAGAGATTGCTGCTGCATTGCTGATGCTGTCGAAATTTGGAAGGCACTTTAAGAGACACTGAAGAAAGAAATACAAAACCAGAAAGTTAAACTGCAGGCAATGAAGAAGCGAATGGATCAAGCACTAACTCCGCCTCATTTTTTTGAGAACACGCTCAACCCCAGATAGAAAGGGAGATGCCTAACTTCTGAAGAGGCTGCTGCCATGGCATGGGCATCTCAAAAATCACTCCTCAGTTATGCCAGTCAAAATACATTTCAGGGCTGGAGGGGAACCATTTAAACAGTACCTGTTTCCTGCTGATGCTTTGAACAAAGTCACTCCCCTGAACTGGTGGAAACCATTAGCCAGGCACCTTGAAACAGAGTTCCTTCAGGTGTTAAGCCAACTTTTCACAGCAGCAGCTTCCTCTGCAGGCACCGAGAGAATATTTTCATTGTTTGGTATTATTCACTCAAAGCTGGAAGGGCAGAAAAACTCATATTCCTGTTTCAGTCTATGAATAAAAATGACAGTGGGAGTGGAGAAGATGAGATCTAGTTGCAAAAGGTTTAAGGACAGCATACATTTAGTGTTGTGATGACTTGTCTGTTAAAGTTAATAAAATTTGAAAATTAAAAAAAAAGTTTAAGGACAGATGTTGTAAAATGCTGTATTGAGTTTAAAATAACATGTTTTAGTGATCAGATTTGTGACATTGTTTAAGAAATATGTGAAGAAGTATCAGCGGAAATCTTTAGATCACTTCAAATCACAGTTTTCTCTTGGTGATTTAAATTGCCTTGATTTAAATCAATCCACCCTGGCCCAGACGATTAAGAAATTCACTGGGTACGTTGACCAAAGCAGCCGATTCTCCCTTGCCTGCTCCTCGCTGTGGTGTGGTCCTGAGCGGTGAGCATGAGGGAAAGGAGGCCCATCCCACACACAGAAGATCCCGGGCTACAGGCTCAGCAGCAATGCCCAACGCGTGGCTGTAGTAGGGGCCCCCCCATTGCTCTTGCAGGACTGGGAACTGGGCAGAGCAGGGGCTGCAGAGGGGATTGGGGAGGAGGAGAGCCTGAGGCAAGAACAGCACGGGACTGTAGGTCATGACTGAGGTGTCTTTGGGGTGGTGGGGAAGCAGTCCAGACCACAGGGCACAGGGAGGTGAGGGTAGGGCCTAGGGGGCATTGACAGGAGTGGAGTGTTTGTGCGAGAGGAGTGCAGGACTGGAATAGCAGGGGTCTCTGCTGGGTACAAGTGGGGCTGAGAGTTGGGAGTGAGGGGTGCCAGTGAGAAATGCGGGGCTGTGGGTTGGGAGAGGCACTGCTGGGTACAAGTGGGGGCTGTGGGTCAGTAGTGAGGGGCATCACTGAAAAATGGGGTCCTAAGGGTTGGGCATGGCTGGGTATATCAGTGGGCTGCAGGTCGGGAGTGAGGGACACCACTGGGTACGGTGGGGGTGGGGGTGCGGGTTGGGAGTGGGGGAGACCACTGGAAAGTGTGGGGGCTGAAGCATAGAAGGATAGCAGTTATTGGGGTCGCCCGCGGCCCACTTCTCTGCCTTTATCCCTGCGCTGCTATGCCCAACTGGAAGGGCAGGAGGGCAACACCAAAACGTTTTCTTGTGGGGGGGGGGGTTCAAAAACATATTTTAATACTTTAATGGGTGCACAACATACTGAGCATGCATGTAAAACTAAACGCATTAATAAGCACTGCGAGGCAAACAATGACATGTAAATGCCGGCAGCTACGTCCCCTTCGATGGCGAGAGTAGCAGGATTACTGCGATTGCTATGGTATGTACACACACCCCTTCTGCATCTCTCTCAGGCCCAGGCCCACGACCGGTTCACGTTCTTCAGAGTCAGCCCGCGATGACTACAACCGTCACCTCCGCCCCGTTCTCAACACGTTACTTCTTTTACTCCGGGAATCCCCAGCTGTCCACTAGAACTGAAGCGATGTCTCCCAGTTCTTACCGAGCAACAACGGGTTTTCATTTCATTCTCTTTCAAGAAGACCATTTCCGTGCAAGCCTTGCTAGCAGCGACACACCTGAGAAGGAGCAGCGGGCACCGCGACACCGCACGCGGCGCACGCCGGGCCTCACTGACCCCGCCCGCACGACCCTCGCAGCCAATCGCTGCGCTCCTCATACAGCCCAACGGGAACACGGGGGTCCTATCGCAGCCTTCACCTGCTGCGGCCTTGCCCCGGCCGAGACCACAGGGGGCAGCACCGAGCGGCGGCTTCCTTTCCCCGCCGCGGCGCCGCTCCGCGGGCTGCAGCGCTCGGAGCGCGGAGCCGGGGGCAGCGCGGAGCCGGGTTGTCTTCGCACCGAGCGTGGCCGCACGCGACACCTGTGATACATGTACAGACGCTGGTGTGGGTTATAGGCAAGGGTGACAGATGAACGGCCCTATCACTATCGCCATGTATAGAGAGAGAGGCAGTAATAGGGCCCCTGGGTTAATTAGGGTGTGTATTACACACTGTCTGCATCTCGGTATACACGCACACATCCTTATTGGATACATCTCTGTACGGTTAAAGTTTTTCACAGTAACTATGGAGTGAATAACACCCTCACGGCAACGCCCTGTTTTCAGTATTATACTGTTTTACCCCAAGGGTCCCGAACTCTCCCCTAGAATTGAATTGATGTCCAGCGGGTGCTTTCTGAACGACAGGTTTTCATTGGTTTTTTCTTTAAAAAGGGAAAATGTGGTGCTTTGCAAGGTGCTTCCTAGAGAGGTTTCAGCATCAGCCCAGAAGCAAACGGTGCTTCTTGGGGCCCACGTGCTCCCCTGTAGACCACCTCACATCACGTGGAGGAGACAGGGAGGATCCCCAGGCAGCAGGCGAAGAGAAAAGGGGCACGGGGCAGAGCAGCGGTTCAAGCTTCAACACCCACCTCAGAAGAGAGTCTGAAAGTCCGGCGCCCTGGGGACGCGGTCTCCCACACGACCCACCGAGGAGGCCAGAACCGCCGCCGCAGCGCTCCAGGACCGGCGGAAGCAGCACCGGGAGCGCTGGGCAATGGCAGGGTCCTGCCTCCGCACACCGGGGAGACTCCGCGCTCCCTCCTGCCGCGCTGCAGTCCGTGCTCCCCGAGGGCTGCCGTGACGCCTTCCACCGCCCGCTCTGCTTTCCGCGCCCTGCCTGCGCCCCGCTCTGCTTTCTGCTCCCACCCTTGCAGGGCCGCACCCGCCCCCCACCCGCAGCGCCAGGCCCGTGCACTTCTGGTCCGGCGAAAACCGCTGCCCGCCGCGAGCTTCACCCTCGCCTCATGCCCCCAGGGCAGCCCCTCACGTCCCGTCCCATCCTGTTACAGCCAGACCCGTGCCTCTTCCCTCCACAGCGTTTCGCTGCCATGCCAGAGCCCACCCCCGCAGTGGTCCAGGCTCCCCAGTACGCAGACACTGGGTCTTGATTTGTGCGCTGGAGCCCAGAGCCGATCCCGGCAGATCCCGCCTCGGCTGGGACGAGGGTGAGTGCAGGCGACCGTGTGTGCTGGAGCAGCGGTGGGGAGAGGCGGGTCGGGGCCTTGGGCCCCCCCCGCGATTCCTGCTGCACCGAGTGCCAAACCACCTGCTGGGCATCCCTGCTCAGGCACTGCCAGGGCCCTGGGCCAAAATCCCTCCCCGCCCTGGCCTACCAGCAGCTCCCCTTCACACATCTCCAACAGACCTCCAGACACTGTGCACCTGTTGTGCTATTTGAAAGGAAAAGTCTACTGGGATTCTGCCCCCCTTCATCCTCACATGACTCCATCCACTTGAAAGAAGTTATTGGTGATACTGGTGTAACAGGACAGAATTGGGCTCCCTCTTGTGTAGAAGAGTTCCTTCTTTGAACGCAAGATCGTCTTGTCTGCTTAGCGCAGGCGCTGAAGCCTCCCGTGGGCTCTCAGCGGAGACAGAAATCCCTTTTGGCCAGATAATGGCATAGCTCAGCATCTCAGTCAAGTGCGATGACCCTGCCCCTAGACACTGCCCAGGATATTAAGAATTGACTAGTGATTTTGGGTGAATAGCCAGAGGCTTTGAAAGAGCCCGGGTTTTCAGGAAGTGTGGAAACCCCTGCAGCTGTGTGACTATCACAGCTCTGCCAGGGGCTTGATGGTGGGCACTCAAAACCACAGGACAGTGTTGAAAGCTCTGCCCTTGCCCATGCAGTGAAGATCATGGCATGAACTTCACTATGAGAGCAAAAGCAACAGCCAGGGTAGCACAGTGAGGAGAGCAGCGTTTTAACCACAGCTCCCTAGCACTGGAATAAATGCGGAGACAGCAATAGCACCGGTCCCTTCCGAGTTTACAGCTTGCACCGGTACTGTGCCCACTGGCGCTGCACTTGTGGGCGCAAGGAGGGGAGGCATCTTCCGTTTGGGCTTGGGCTTAAGATTTCATAGATTTCATAGACATCAGGGCTGGAAGGGACCTCGGGAGATCATCGAGTCCAGCCCCCCGCCCAAAGGGCAGGAAGTCAGCTGGGGTCATAGGATCCCAGCAAGATAAGCATCCAATTTGCTCTTGAAGGTGTTCAGTGT
>NW_017728911.1:42208996-42210805 GCF_001723895.1 Crocodylus porosus | reverse complement strand
GCGTCAGTTGCCAGTTGCCCCATCTGGTTTAGCAGGGGTCCAACATTGCCCTTGCTTTTCCTCCGACTCCCCACATATCTGAAAAAGTACTTTTTGTTGTCCTTGATGCTTGAAGCTAGTTGGAGTTCAGTTAGGCTGATGCATGTCAGCCTAAACAAAGGGTAGATTTGTATCTTAAACACCACATTAATCAGAAGCCCCTGCTCAATCAAGTGAAGTGCATTGTTGTTTCAATGGTTAAAAAATATTCATGCCCTCCCTCCAGCCAAATGGCCTGAGAAATGTGCTGCCTGTCATGGTCTTAACATGTCCCTAATATTTAAAGTGATGTTTGAAAATGAGTTATATTTTCAAGAATAAAAATGAATTAAAAAAATTATATAATGCCCATGAGAAAATGGGTTTGTATCCCCCAGAACTCAGCAGTCCATCAGGGATGACATGGGTAGAGATGGCTGAAATGCTGTAGACATTACATTAAACAGGCCGGGAGGGGCCACAGCTGGACTTAAGGGACTCACGAAAACCTTAAGGCAACTGGGGATCGACACCATCATTCTCCTTCTTGCAAGGTGACAAGTACATCATCCCACCGCCATGACCCAGCCCGCTAGAGAGAAAGCACCCACACCGTGCCATTAGAAATAGCAAAACTTGTATTGAAGGCATTCAGAGAAGCAGGTCTGAAACAACTGAACCAAAAAAACACCAAGAAGCTCACAAGTTTCCTGAGCATTTTATTTTTATTGGGACCAGCTTTTTTCTTTTGAGTCAAGGGACAGCTGAACTTCAACAGATAATACCCAAGCACCACAACTTCACTGGACCTTATTTTTTAGTTGCTCAAATCAGGACTGATTTCTTACAGTGCATTAACAACTGGAAACCGATGACTAGGCACCATGTGTTCCACATTCTTTTACCATTTGTAAATCAGAACAGTAAATATTTGTGTTCAACAAGTAAGAACACAGATCGGCAGACAGAATGAAAACGCGTATTCCTTCAGCCAGCTCTCGGTAGGAAAGGATCATGGCCAAATCTTCTCAGTGTAGAAAAGCACCAGCCACGAGGTGAAGTTTTATATACCATTTATTATTCAACTTTGTACATCTTAGGACCACTTGTTCCTACTGGTTTGATGCTGAGCACACCAATTACCTCTAGGACCATTTGGACACAGGACGAGATCTTCGTCCCTGCGGAGCTGGAGATTAACGCTTCCAAACACCCGCAGAGCCTTAATTTACAGATACAAAGAAACTGCACCACAAACAGCCTCAAACTGGCCCAGCAAGCTACAGCCTAAGCAAGCTACAGCCAAGCACAAACCTCCGTTTCTACACTAACGCCAAAATCCACTCAACACCCCGACCGAGAAAACCCAAACACATCTATTTTGATCAAGTGCTTAACTAGCAGAGCCAAACAACCAGCAAAACCCTTGACTGCTGCATATCAGTATGCACAACTAGCACCTAGCATGATGCCTTGATCTCTTTGCACGCAATCAGGGCAAATCAAGGACCGAATGCACAGTGCAATTTGAAGCGTGTGGCCGCTATCTCCTAATGGGTATTTGAAAGTGTAGTGATGCACACAACAGTCTCCATTTGTACTTGTAGATTCATAGAAGTGGGGTCAGAAGGGACCTTGTAGATCTTCTAATCTGACCCCCCTGCCCTGGGCAGGAGAGAAAACTGGGCTCAAATGATCCCAGCCAGGTAGACGTCAAGCTTCCTCTTAAAGCCGCCCAGGGTAGGAGCCAGCACCACTTCCCTTGGAAGCTGGTTCCAGACCCTAGCCGCC
>NW_017728911.1:42206440-42208616 GCF_001723895.1 Crocodylus porosus | reverse complement strand
CACTTGTCAGTATTGAAACCCATCCTATTTTCATTAGCCCACCCCTGTAACCTGTCCAGATCCTGCTGTAATCTGTCCTTCCCTACTAGCATGCCCACCTCGCCCCCAAATCTTGGTGTCGTCAGCGAATTTGAACAGGGTGCTTTTGATCCCATTGTCCAAGTCGCTGATGAAGATGTTGAACAGTGAGGGCCCAAGGACCGAGCCTTGGGGAACTCCATTGCCCACATCCCTCCGACTAGAATATGACCTGTTCACCACCACTTTCTGAGTACAACCCTTCCGCCAATCTGTGATCCATCTGACTGTGTAGGCATCAATGCCACAGTCGCTTAGTTTTTTAATGAGGATGGGGGGGAGACGGTGTCAGAGGCCCTGCTGAAGTCCAGAAAGGCTACGTTCACCGTGACACCTGCGTCCAAGGATTTTGTGACTTGATTGTAGAAGGCCACCGGGTTGGTCTGACAGGACCTGCCCCTAATGAACCCATGTTGGTTGCCCTTGAGCATCATCATCCCTGATGCTGGCCCATTGCAGATGTGCTCCTTGATGATCTTCTCAGAGTTTCCCCAGAATTGAAGATAGACTAATGGGCCTGTAGTTGCCCGGGTTGTCCCTCTTCCCTTTTTTAAAGGGATAAGCAGACATTAAAGCATACATTAAGCATACATTAAACATTCCTCTCCCTCCTGCCCACCCCAACCCACACTTGTTGCTTCCAAGCTTTCTTGTCCTGCTTCCATTTCTTCTTCTCCAGCTGCCCTTCAGGGACCTGAACAGAAGTGGAGTTGGCTGGCAATGAATTACACACTCCCCTAAAAATATAAAAGAATGTAGCTCACAACGTCCATTATATTCTCGAGCATCATGTCCTTTAAAAAGAAGGGGGATGTGACATACCTCCGATTTACTAAATGAGGGAGAGTACCCTGCTAGCAGTTACCCATGTATGACCACAACAGGACCTAAGACACAAATCCTGTGTATAAGGCGGTCCCAGTGCTCCAAACCTTCCACAAGGCGCTACTCACAAGGTCGACAACTTGGGGATGCAACTTGCAGAGAGGACAGACACTGCATCCAAACTCCCCTAACTTCCCCTCCTGCTGGGTGGGTCTGGGTTTCTTCCCTCCTTAGTGGCTAACTCCTCCTTATCTGCTGTCTTGTCTGCTTCTCATTCTGGGGGCTTAAAAAACAGACTGACACTGGATTTAAGTCGGCATATCAAAGACTACAGGCCCCAATGTCTCTCCTCCTCTTACCCTTACCTGAATCTGCTGCTACTCTGTCCTCTGTCTGCGAAAAGTGGGAAGAACAGACGTCAAGAGGCTCGGCTGCTGATATCCTGGCCAGGCAGAAGCAGAGTACGATGGCCCAGGACTCTGGACGCAACTGCTAGGGCGGCACATGAACAGTGACCAAAACCACCAGCAACCCTGTTTACAGGGCGGTGCATCCTTCAGGCAGCTGGCACCTCCTTCTAAGCAGGATTCATGTCTTAGCTTCTGATGTTGTCATACGCGGATAGGTTTTACGTGGAGTACTGAGGATCCTGTAAACCAGTTATGTTATCTCCCCCTTCCTTTTCCAAGGCAAGGAGCTCTTTAGTACAGTGGGCATTGTGAGCTTGCTGTCATTCGGGTTTGAGTCTGTTCCAGCTGCAAGTGAGCAGTCGTTCCTTTGCCTGCTCACTGCTGTTATGTGGGCTTTCGTTACATCCCCCAGTTGAGCATGGGCTGTGGCAGAAAGCCACCTTGGTTTCTCCCCAAAATCTCTGCCCTGTGACAATATGATTAGATGGGCCAGCACAGAGGATTCACACCTCAGCCTGTCTCTTTAGGTAACCTGAGCTGGCTGCATTCCTGAGGGAGGGGAAAACCTGCTCCCTCTGCCTACGTGACTGGCATCCGCCACCCAGGTGAGGGCCATCTACCTGGGGAGCTGGAATCTGCCCAGTAACAGGTGATGGACTTCAAATTGGTTGGCTGACAGCCAACTGGGGCTGGCCTCCACTGGACCAGGTGAATGAGGTCACAGGGGCTATATAGGTTAGGGGGGGAAGGAGGCTCGCTCTCTTCGGCCATGAGGTGAAGCAGCAGCAAAGCAGGGGAGACAGAGAAGCCTTGGCATCTGGACCTAGCTCTCTCTCTCACCCCAAGACTCCAGAGGGGAAACT
>NW_017728911.1:42190050-42205138 GCF_001723895.1 Crocodylus porosus | reverse complement strand
CTGTCCAAGCCCCCAAGGTCTGGAACAGCCTGCCCCTGGGGGGGGGGGGGCTGGACTTGATCTTCCAAGGTCCCTTCCAGCCTGAATGTCTATGAAATCTGTGGCATCTATGAACTGTACCACCTGAACAACCACTGTTCGGTTGGCTTTCTGTCATGGAAGCCGGTGGTTGGGAGGGGGGACCATCCTGTAAGTAGGATTCCAGGTGCCTTGTGCTGCTGTATCTTGTGCCATGGTATGAATTGGTCTGTAGGCTCGTGGCCTATGGCTTTTCATTTCCAACTGATCCAGTCTATGGAAGCTGAACAAGGCGATTCCTGCTCGCCCCTCTGTCAAACAGAAGACAGATCAACAGGGGTCACAGGGATGGACCAAAGAGGGAGACGTTACAACTTCCTGTCCCAGTCTCTGGCTCCATGCCTTACACCTAAGCTGTCTCTCCCCACTTTTTTGTGGGGCTGTGTTCTTATTTTTTTCTTTTTCCTTTTTGCAGCTGCTGGAAGGACAAGTAGTGGGCAAACCATGACAGGCAAAAAGCCAGCAAAACGTGATGAGAAGGAAAGTGACTCTGGACAGAGCGACCTCCCTGCCTTTAGGTCTCGATCATGTATTAGCCATATTTCGGCTGTGTGAGCCTTTGGGTAAGCTTCCTGTAACCCAGAAATGGGTCTCAGACCTTGACGGTGTTGCGCTTCTGCAGCAGTCAAGTGGAAGGTGGACACCTCTGCATTCAAAGCATGCATCACTGCCGCTTCATTTCTAAAGGCCATGGGTCTGATTGGTGGCCTTGTGCAGCGCAGCTGCCCTGTGATCAAGGTCCAGGCCAGCTGCCAGACGAGGCTGCCGGTGGCACAGCCTCCTGTACGCAGGGTGTGTGCTGTCTCTTACCGTCGGAGAACAACAGGTGATATGAACATGCATAGCTCTGGACGTCCCATACTTGGGAGATGAAGTCCAGTGCCATAGCCAGCCAGTCAGAGAGAAGCGCCTGTCAGCAGGGTGGGCGTAGCCTCCTCCCTCTGGCCTGATAGACATGGAGCAGTCTGCACTGTTGTGCAGCAGGACAGCTGTGCAGACAGGAGCCGAGTCTCATGGGGTGACAGGAAACTCTTTAGACCCCTGAGCCTGATGACCTCCCTGTGGTCTGGGTTGAAGCCTGTGGCCTCCTCACTGTTCCGGCATCTGTCCTTCTTCCTGCATCTATGCCTGGCACCCCACGTCCGGACCCCTGGGCCACTCTGTAACGAAGGTGTGAGTCCCGTGCCTCTTGGTGGAGGGCTAGGTTGTGCACAGCAATTGGGGGATGTAACAAAACCCCAGATAACAGCAGTGGGTGGGGGAAGGAGTGACTGCCCACTTGCAGCTGGAAATGACAGCAAGCTCACAATGCCCACTGTACTAAAGAGCTCCCTGCCTTGGAAAAGGAAGGGGGAGATGACATAACTCTGGTTTACGGGATCCTCAGTACTCCACCTAAAACCTATCCCTGTATGGGGTAGTATGGGCAATAAACAGGAGGAATTTGCCCTCCGAATAGCCAGTTCAGACCCAGACATAATAGGGCTTACAGAAATGTGGCGGGATTCATCCCAGAACTGGGCAGTTAGCATTAGGGGCTACAGGCTTTACAGGCAGGATAGAGAAGGAAGGAAAGGTGGGGTGGGCACGCTATGTCAAGGAGCAATACACATCCTCTGCCAGCAGAATGGGGTCAGAGGGGCAAGCACAAGTGCTCTGGATCAAGATACAAGGGGGCCGTGGGAAGAGGGATCTAACTGCCGACCCCCTAGCCAAGGGGAGGAGCTGGACCGGGAATTTTCGGGCCAGCTTGCAGAGGCACTTATGGTAAGGGATGTAGTTGTCGTGGGTGACTTCAATTACCCGGACATCTGCTGGGAGGAGCAGTCAGCCAGGTCAGACTGTCCCGGGAGGCTCCTGGCTGAGATACAGGACCTCCACTTAATCCAGGAGGTGCACGGTCCCACCAGAGGAAATGCCCTGTTGGACCGGGTCCTGGTCACAGGCGATGACCTGGTCAGGGGCCTCCAGGTCCTCGACCACCTGGGTGATAGCGATCATCATTTGCTGGAATTCATCGTCCAGCACAGGGTCTCGAGGGGCTGCAGCAAGGCGGTAGCCCTAGACTTCAAGAGAGCCAACTTCGACAACTTGAGGAGATTAGTGGGAGAGGCGCTGGGGCTCCCAAGAGCGGGGGAGCTCAGTGCCCAAGATGAGTGGTCGTTCCTTAAGGAGATGATACTCAGGGCCCAAGGGGTGACCATCCCAACAACAAGCAAGGGGGGCAGGAGTGCCCGAAAGCCCCCCTGGCTCACCAAGGGTGTCCGGGAATGCCTGATTGCCAAAAAGGTGGCGTATGCCCAGTGGAAGGGGGGTGCTGTCTCCAAAGAGGAGTATACCTCCTCTGCTCGGGCCTGCAGGGGGGCTGTCAGGAAAGCTAAGGCAGACATAGAGCTAGGACTAGTGTCCAAGATCAAAGGTAATAAAAAGTCCTTTTTCAAATATATAGGGAGGATGAAGAAGGCACCGAGTAATGTGTGGCCCCTGCAAGATACGCTGGGCAATCTGGTGGTTGCGCCAGAGGAGAAAGCGGAACTCTTTAACCAATTCCTCACCTCCGTTTTCTTAGGCAGGGACCGGGACGTCCCCGCTGTGATGCAAGACGGACTCGAGGGGAACGCCTCCAGACCTCAGGTTGGGGAGGACCAGGTTGGAGAGCTTCTGGAGGGGCTGGATGTGTTCAAGTCAGTGGATCCAGATGCTCTCCACCCCAGGGTGTTGAGGGAGCTAGCTGGGGTCATTGCAGGGCCCTTGGCACAGCTTTATGAGCGCTCGTGGTGCTTGGGCCAGGTGCCAGATGACTGGAAGATAGCCACCGTGGTCCCCGTCTCTAAAAAAGGGAGGAGGGAGGACCCAAGCAACTATAGGCCCATCAGTCTTACCTGAATCCTAGGGAAACTCTTTGAGACTCCTCAAGGAGCACATCTGTGATGGGCTGGCTTCAGGGATGATGCTCAAGGGCAACCAGCACGGTTTCATTAGGGGGAGGTCCTGTCAGACCAACCTGATTGCCTTCTATGATCAGGTCACAAAAGCATTGGATGCAGGTGTCGCCGTGGACGTAGTCTTTCTGGAGCTCAGCAGGGCCTTTGCCACCGTCTCCCACCCCATCCTCATTAAGAAAGCGGGTGACTGTGGCATTGGTGCCTACACAGTCGGATGGACTGCAGATTGGCTGAAGGGTCACACACAGAGGGTGGTGGTGGACGGGTCATATTCGACCCGGGGGGAAGTGGGCAGCAGAGTCCCCCAGGGCTCGGTCCTTGGGCCCGCGCTGTTCAATCTGTTTATCAGTGATTTGGATGATGGGATGAAAAGCAACCTGGTTAAATTCGCTGATGATACCAAAATTTGGGGTGAGGTGAGCACGCTAGTAGGGAGGAAAAAACCGCAGCCAGACCTGGATAGGTTGCAGGGGTGGGCTAACAAAAACAGGATGCACTTCAATACTGACAAGTGCAGGGTGCTGCACTTGGGCAGTAGAAACCAGCAGCACACTTATAAGATGGGAAACTCCCTTCTTGAGAGCACGGAGGCAGAACGGGATCTTGGAGTCATTACTGACTCCAAGATGAACGTGGGCCGACAATGCGAGGTCACGGTTGGCAGGGTTAATCGGACCTTGTCGTGCATCCACAGGTACGTCTCAAGCAGGTCCAGGGAGGTGATCCTCCCCCTCTCTTCGGCACTGGTCAGGCCGCAGCTGGAGGACTGCGTCCAGTTCTGGGCACCGCACTTCAGGAGGGATGTGGACAACGTGGAGAGGGTACAGAGGAGGGCCACCCACATGATCCGGGGACAACAGGGTAGACCCTACAATGAGAGATTGCAAGCGCTCTGGTGAACAGTTGTTCCCCCAGATACTGGTGGTCACCCCGATAAGGTTATAGGTGGCCATCAGATCACCCAGGAGCCTGTGCTTTTTCAGGCTAAAGAGCCCACTGGCTCTCAGCCTGTCGTCGTAAGGTCTGTTTTCCTCACCTCTGATCATGCGTGTGGCTCTTCTCTGCGCTCTCTCAAGCGTCTCCAAATCCTTTTTGAATTGCAGTTGACTCCTGCTTGTGTGTCATCTTTTCTGCTTCTCCTACCAGGGCCTATAATAAACAGAGACAGACACTGCACGTAACTTGCCACCTCGGAGGATGGGACTGTGGGACCACTGGCACTTCAGACTTGTCTCCCTCTCTTACCTGAATCTACTGCAAATCTGTCTGCCATCGATGGAAATGGGGGAGCGCAGATATCTGCAGGCTCGGCTGCTGGAGGCATCAGAAGCAGTGTGCAAAGCACAAGGACTCTAGACACAACTGCTGGGGTGGCACATGAACAGTGACCACAAGCACTGGCAACCCTGCTTACAGGGCAGTGCTCCCTGCACACAGCTAGCTGCTGGGGCATGAAGCCTGGAGAAAACCTGCAAAGACCTGAATGTCAGCTGACAGGTGCCCCAGGTGGTCTGAATCAGGGGTCAAAGCTGCCCCATGTCTGGAGGATAAAAGGCCCGTGACTTTAGCCTCCTGTCACAGAAGCCACAGCGCCCAAAGGACTAAACGAGGCCTCAGCCCCCAAGTTGAGGTTGGGGGTGACGAACCCTCGGATTACCGGGGGGGAAAGGTGGGGGCTAGGAGAGCTTCTGAAAAGTGTCGAGGACAGCAGAAAAGAGGAGTCTGGAGACCTGAGCCCAAGGTACAGGAAGGTCACAACGCTCAAGGAAGCAGAGTAACCTGCGCAGCAGAAACAAGAGGAATAAGAGACATGCGCCTTGCTTGCAGGAGGGTCTTTCCCCCAGCAGCCAGCTATGGCAGTGGTCTGACACACTTCCTAGGGGGCAGCTACAACATACAAGGCACCGCACAGCTCAGTCTTGCCTCTGGGCAGAAAGCAGCACGCACCCTTTTAACTGGGTGGCTTCTCCGCCAGTAGCCAGCTACAGCCCTGGGCCTGGGCCCTGATTACAGGGCAGCCATGCTGTGCGGTCACGGCCAGCAGGTGAAGAAGCATCAGAATCAAAAGGAAGGCAACAGGGAGGGCAGCTTCCTGCGTGCAGGGTGGTCCACCTTTCACCCAACAGCTCAGAGACAGAACAGGCAGTAACCCTCAGAGGCACAGCCGAACAGAAGAAGGGACCCACGGGGAGAATTCCCACTCCACACGCCCAGCCCCCAGCTCAAAGCTCTCCAAGGCAGGCCAGGGTGCTCCCGCCCTGCCGTAGGGAAGGCCTCAGCCCCGAGAGCCAGGACTCACGGCACCTGGCATCACGCTGCTCCTTCTCCAGCCCCCCCTCATCCCTGCTTGCCATCCTCCGCACACAGGGGATGCAGGCACCTCCTGAGGGCACACAGGAAACTTCACTACCAAACAAAAGGGCAAAGAAGAAGGCCTCCACTGGAAGACAATCCCACGCCACTGAGAGTAACATCTTACGCACTACAGGCTCTGCCCATGCCCACAGCTCCACTCAACGGGCAAAGGCCTACCTCCAGGAGAGCCAGAAATGCCCACAGGTGTACGGCCGCCAGATTCCTCCACCTCCTCCTACACGGCGCCGGCTCTAGGTCGCTTCACCTTTACCTCAGCTCTTCTCTGCTCAGGATTCAGACATTGGCATCACCCCAAAACAACAAGCAATTACTACACGGAACACTATTCACCTCTCATAGTACTGAGGGGAGACACCCCCCCCCCCCATCAACCCAGGACTCCAGAAGCAGCACACAGCCACCCCCAAACAAGGCACGCAAGGTGCAGTCAGACCCCTCCCAAATCAGGGGACCAATTTAAGGGCCATCACAGCCCTCCTTCCAGCTCTGGGAAGAGCAAAGAAAGAGCAAAAAGTGCTGCTGTGATTTTAAAGATCAAACTAGAAAGAAACACCAGTGACAAACCCAGAGAGACAGAACAAAGTGCAGTTCCCAGAAATGAAGGGAGGCCAGTGGTGACAGCAACAGGCAGGCACCAGCTCCTCCACCCCAGCACATCCAAGGGCAAGATCTTCACCCACATACAAGGGGCAAACCCTGAAACCCCCAATATACTCAAAGGCTATTTTTAGCCTTTACAAAGAGTCAGGACTAGCAGCCTGGCTAAACTCAACCCAGGCTTACACTGTCCAGCCGTGGGGCACTCCTGAGGACCGCAGTCCTCTCCTTTGCATCATCGCCTGGGAAGCCTGGAGCTCTGGACACTATCCCACATCAGGGTTTTCCTCCCCCACCCAAATACTCCCCAGGCCAAATACACCCCCACTAACCCAGCCCACCTTTCAACAACCTGTTCCTCCATCACCATGGCACAACATTCCCTTGTATATTGTTCGCCGCAAGACTGAGCCGCTGGAAAAAGAAGAAAACACCTCACCCATCAGTCCGGCTCAGGGAGCTGCGCGAGATGCACAGGTGCAAGCCGTTGCGCCCCCCCCACACCCCTGAAGTCCCCCAGTGACCCCCAACCGCCACGGAGCGCCACCACTGAGCCCCAGCACAGCCAGAGGAAAGCGGGGTCCACGGTGGGGGGGACTAGCCCAGCTGAGCTGTGGGGAGGCAGCTGAGAGGAGCCGAGGAGGGTCTTGCCCTGCCCCAGGTCACTTCGCCCAGCCCCGCAGAGAGCGCAGCCGGAGGCTTGTGAACAGGCCGTGCAACCAGGCACGCTTGTCTGCCCAGCACATGAGTTAGTGCATGAGTCTGCGCAGCAGGGTAAGCGGGAGGGCTCGCGGCCCTGCCAGCACACCCCAGGGAAGCCAGTCCCATCAGCAGCTGGCCTCCCAGCGGCACGATGCAGATGGGCATGTGCCGCACCCAGTGGGTCCCCTCGGAGTCTGCAGCTTCCCCCTCTGGCATCTCAGAGGTCTCCCCAAGACGGACCCGCGGTTCCGGCCCCACGAGGACGGAGCCCCTGACTCTCGGCTGCGGGGGCTGCCTGGCACGGCTCCAGGCACGTGGGACCAGGGAGCATGGCCAACTTCCCTTGTGGGGTTTGCTCCACTCTGCAGTCTCTGGGGTGTCAGATAGAGGAGCTCCAGACCACAGAGACTGACTCCTACTGCCAGGCCCTTCACCCCCTGGAGGCAGAGGGTAGACCCAGGTCGCCTTCCAGGACGAGGGAGGACTCAGGGACCTCCTATGCTGTCCAGCCAGGGGGTTGGACCAAGGTGGTTGAGGGCCCCAAGGCCGGCCACACCAAGGTCCACCCCCCGCTGGAGCTTAGCAACAGGTACAACCTCTTGCAGCCCCAGCAGAGCCTGCGGAGATGCCAGCTCCTGAAGGCAAGGGAGGATCACCCACCACTACTCTCCCTAAGACAAAACGCAGAGTGCTCGTCATGGGAGACTCCCTCCTGAGCGGGACTGAGGGGGCAATCTGCCACCCTGACCCCCTTGCCTGGGAGGTCTGCTACTTCCTGGGGGGGTTCACATCCGGGACATAGCCGAGAGGCTCCCAAAGATTCTCCAGCCCTCTGAGTGCTACCCCATGCTCCTTATCCATGTTGGCAGGAATGACACGGCTCAGAGCAATCCCAACCGGGCCATGAGAGACTACAGGGCTCTGGGAGCAGGGCTTAGGGGGTTGGGGGGCGCAGGTGGTTTTCATAGGTTTCATAGACATTCGTGCTGGAAGGGACCTTGGAAGATCATCGAGCCCAGCCCCCTGTCCCAGGGGCAGGAAGTCATCAGGGGGTCAAAGAATCCCAGCAAGATAAACATCCAAATGTCTCTTGAAGGTGTTCAATGTAGGTGCTTGAACCACCTCTGGTGGCAGAATATTCCAGCCCTTGGGGGCTTGGACAGTAAAGAAATTCTTCCACATGTCCAGCCTGAAATGGTCATGGAGGAGTTTGTGACCATTTGACCTTGACACCCCTTGGGGTGCTCTGGTGAACAGATGTCCCCCCCCCCAGATCCTGGTGAGCACCCCTGATAAACTTATATGTGGCTACCAGATCACCTCTGAGCCTGCACTTTTCCAGGCTGAAGAGTCCCATAATTCTCAGCCTTTCATCATACGCTCTGTTATCCTGACCTCTGATAATGCGTGTGGCTCTCTCTCCTCTGCACTCTCTCAAGCTTCTCCACATCCTTTTTGAACTGTGGACACAGTACTCCCATCACGGGACTCCAGTACTCCAGCTGCAGCCTCACCGAGGCCGAGTACAAGGGGAGAATGACGTCCCGGGATTTGCTTGAGAAGCGGCTATGGATGCAAGCCAGTGTTTTGCTCACTTTACTAGCCGCAGCATCGCATTGCAGGCTCATGTTCGTCTCGTGGTCTATCCTGACCCCCTCCAAGTCCCTCTCGTCTGTAGTGCTAGCCAGCGTAGCTCTGCCAAGCTTATAAGGCTGCTGCAGGTTTTTCCTCCCAAGGTGGAGAGGCTTGCATTTTTCAGTGTTAAACGCCATCAGATTCTCGTCCGCCCATTGGGTGAGCCTGTCCAGGTCAGCCTGGATCACCCGCCTCTCTTCTGGCGTGGATGCTTTGCCCCAAAGTTTGGTGTCATCGGCAAACTTGGCCAGTCCGCTCCTGACTCCAATGTCCACATCATTGATGAAGATGTTAAACAGAATAGGCCCTAGGACAGAGCCTTGGGGGACCCCGCTGGCCACAGGGCACCATGATGATTGACCTCTGTCAAGCAACACCCTCTGGGTCCGACCATGGAGCCAATTTCCCAGCCAGCAGATCGTGGTGGAGCCAAGGCCACAACTGGCCAGTTTCACCAAGAGGTGACCATAGGATACCAGATCGAAGGCTTTTTTAAAGTCAAGATATACAACATCAATTTCTTCTCCCTTGTCCAGGTGATAGGTCACCTGATCGTAAAAGGAAATAAGATTGGTCAAGCAGGACCTACCTGCAGCAAACCCATGTTGGCTATCCCTCAGGATATTGCCATCTGCCAGACTGTTAAGGATGGCCTCTCTGATGATCTTTTCTAAGACTTTCCCCGGGATAGAGGTCAGGTTGATGGGCCTGTAGTTAGCCGGATCCACTTTCCTCCCTTTCTTGAAGATCAGCACCACATTGGCCTTCTTCCAGTCTTTGGACACTTCACCAGAGTGCCAGGCGCTGGGCTATGATGCTCACCAGCTCCTTGAATATTCTGGGATGTAGACTGTCAGGGCCAGCTGACTTGAAGGTGTCCAGCCTGTCAAGGTGTTCCTTCACGAGGTCAGCATTGATGGAGGGCAGGGAATCACCCTCACCCAAGTGTTCTCATCCCATAACGGGGAGGGGTGTCCCTCGGGACTGGTGAAAAACCAATGCAAAGTACCCATTTAGTAAAGTGGCTTTTTCCTGGGCGTCGGTTGTCAGTTGTCCCATCTGGTTCAGCAGGGGTCCAATGTTGCCCTTGCTTTTCTCTGGCTCCCCACATATCTAAAAAAAGACTTTTGATTGTCCTTGATACATGTCACTAGTTGGAGTTCAGTTGCAGCCCTGGCTTTCCTGGTTCGCTCCCTGCAGGACTGGGCCAGTGCAGAATATTCCTCCATCCTTTGTAGGTCTGTCTTTTTAGACACAGCAGGTCTGCTAGGTCCCTGGAGAGCCGAGGGGGCTGCTGTGCCCTTTTGCTGCCTGGCCTCTGAGACAGAACAGACTTTGTTTGTTCATCCAGGATTGCTCCCTTGAGGAGTGACTACTCTTCCTGAACTCTCCTTCCCCTGGGGTCGTGGTCCCTTAGGGCCTCACTGACAAGCCTCCTGAGCTTGTCAGAGTTGGCTTTCCTGAAGTCATGGACTCCTGTATTGCTGACTGACTTGCCAGCTTTACAGCAAATGGTGAAGGTGATCAGTTCGTGGTCACTGTCACCCAGCTTCCCTTCGATTACTAGGTCACTGATTAGGTCCTCCCCGGTTGCCAATACCAGGTCAAGCAGCCTTTGCCTCTCATTGCCCTGTTGACTTCTTGCGTCAGGTCTCCCACGAGATTTCGGGGTAGTTAAAGCCTACTGTGACAACCATGCGCCGGGAGTGCGTGGCCTCAGCCAATTCTCTGGCAAACTCCTGGCCAAGGTCTTGATCCTGGGTAGGAGGTCTGTAATAGACTCCCACCATTGTGTCCCCTGTGCCATGTTCCCCACGGATTTTCACCCAGAGGATCTCCAGTCATCCACCCTGGGCGCCAGTGTCTGCTCTCAGGGACACATAGCTTTCCTTGACATAGAGATCTACACTCCCGCCCATTTTACCTACGCAGTCCCTCCTGCACAGGGTATAGCCAGCTATACCTGTGTGTGGTCCAATCATGGGTGGAGTCCCACCAGGTCTCCATTATCCCTATGACATCATAATTATTTGTGTTGAGTTTATTCCCCAAGCTCCTGCCATTTGTGTATAGATGTGCAAGTGTCCTCTTGGGGGGCCCTTGCCTTGCCCACAGATTGTACCAGGGCTGGGGCAGGGGTGGGTTCCCTTTAGTGCCTTGGCCTGCTGGCTTTGCAAGGGTTGCTCAGCAGGCCAGAAGTGGCGGTAGTCCCCCGGCAGGCTTATTTTAAAGCCCGGTGGAGCAGGTCGGCCAGTCTGGCTGAGAAGAGCTGCCTCCCCAGGGGGGAGAGGTGGAGGCCATCTCTTCCCAGCAGCTCGCTGCCTCTCTTGCCAAAGAGCGGGCTGTGGTCATGGAAGCCAAAGCCTTCCCGATGACACCAGCTCCGCAGCCTTTGGTTCACTACCTGGCTCCTCCTTTCCCTCCACAGCCCATAGCCCAACACTGGGAGGATCGAAGAAAACACCACCTGAACCCCCAACCCCTTTAGCCCCGCTCCCAAATCCCTGTAGTGCCTCATGGCCTGGCTGGGAGCGCTGCGAGCTGTGTCATTGGTACCCACATGGACAAGGAGCATGGGGCCGGAGAAGCCCAGGGATCTTCTCCACAATGTCTTGGATTTGGACTCCGGGGAAGCTGCAGACTTCCCAGGCTAAGGAGTCAGGGCAGCAGATTACCCCCTCAGTCCCCCTCAGGATGGAGTCTCTCACGACAAACACTTCGCGTTTTGTCTTGGGGAGAGTGGGGGGCGATACCTGCAGTTGAGCCCGTGTTGCCCGCGGGAGCTGGCAGCTTGGCAGGCTCTGCTGGGGCTGCAAGAGGTGCGGACCTGTTGCTAAGCTCCAGCGGGGGGTGGACTCTGGTGTGGCGGGCCTTGGGGCCCTCGACCACCTTGGTCCAGCCCCCTGGCTGGACAGCATTGGAGGTCCCTGAGTCCTCCCTTGTTCCGGAAGGTGACCTGGGTCTACCCTCCGCCTCCAGGGGGTGCAGGGCCTGGCAGTAGGAGTCAATCACCCACTCACCAATCCTGATGGTATGCAGTCGCTGGAGTGCAGCCTGGAGCTCCTCCGGCTGGTGCACCAGGGACCCCAAAAGGAAGCAGCCCCCACAAGGGGAGGTGGCCATGCTCCTGGTCCCCAGAGCATGAAAAAGTGTCATCTTCATCAGTGATCTGGACAAGGGGGTGGGAAGCACCCTCTCCAGATTCGTGGATGACACTAAAATATGGGGTGAAGCTAACACCCTGGGGAGGAGGAACCAGAGCCAGGCTGACCTAGACTGGCTGAGGAAGTGGGCAGAGAGCAACAGGATGCAATTCAGTAAGGACAAGTGCAAGGTGCTGTGTCTAGGGAGGAAGAACTGCCATCAGACCCTGTATGCAGCACTGGTCAGGCCGTGGCTGGAGTACTGCGTCCAGTTCTGGGTGCTGCAGGTCAAGTGGGGTGCGGACAGCCTGGAGAGGGTTCAAAGAAGGGCCACGCGTCTGACTGGAGGCCTGCAGGGGAAGCCCCACAAGGAAAGGCTAAGGGACCTCAGCCTCTCCACGGGAAGGCCGAGAGGGGCCCTTGGTGGGGTACACATGCGTAAGGGGGAGCAACATGAAGTGGGCGGGGATCTGTTCACCAGGGCGGCCCTGGAACGACAAGGAACAACGGCCACAAGAGGCTGGAGAGCAGGTTTAGACTAGACAGCAGAAACTGTTCTCCAGGGGCAGGGCTGCCAGGCTCTGGAACCGGCTCCCTGGGGGGCGCTCGCCCCGTCCCTGGGGGCTCCCAGAGGAGACCTGGACAGGCCCCTGGCTGGGATAACGTGACCCCCGGGTGGGTGGGCCGGGGCAGGGTCGGACTGGACGGGCCGCGGACGTCCCTTCCGGCCCTGGGCATCTCTGTACAACCGAAGTGTTTCAAAGTGAGTGAGGCAGCGAACAACCCCGTCACTTCAACGCCCTGTGCGACACCAGAGATCCCGGGCTCGCTCCCCTAGAGCCGAACTGATGTCCCGCACAACAACAGGTTTGACTTCATCTTTCACTTTAAAAAAAAAGGGAAACGCGGTGCCGTGCGGGCGCGCCCGGAGACGTTTCAGCGCCAGCCCAGAAGCAAACGGTGCTCGCACGGCGTGCAGGAGGCAGGGCGGCCAGCCCGGCAGGAGGAGGCCAGGGACGGGGCCCGGGACAGACACACACGCAACTTCCAGCTTCAAGACGGACCGCAGCACAGCTCCTGCCTGCGCACGCCGCGGGCTACAGCGCTGCGGGGCGCGGGCTCCGGGCCGGGCGGCGCTGGCGGAGCGGGGCCGCTGGGCACCGCAGTCGGACCAATCGGCACGCACACGCTTGCACACACCCACCGCTCCCGGACATCCAATCAGAACGCGAAGAAGGCGCGGGGGCGACCTCTTGGAACCGACCCTCCAACAAAAGCCAATCAGAGCAAAGAAGGGCGTTGCGGCCCTGACCCCGCCCATGTCTCCACGCCACCCAATCGCCGTACGGCTCGAGGTGGCCAATGGAAACGCGAGACTCCGATGCCGGCCGGGCCGGGTCGCTGCCTGTGAAGGCTTCTCTCTGCCCTCATCACCGGGCTTGAAAGGCCCGGCGGAAGCGCGGGGAGGAGCAGGGCGGGGGGTGCTTTCCTCTGCCTTTTCGTGGTGGCGTCGGTGCCCCGCGGGAGAGCCCCCGCGTGCGCGCAGCCCGCGTCTTACCTGCCGAGGCACGCAGCTGCAGGGCGGCACTGGGCTGGGCTGTCCCCGCCTTTCGCTCCCGGCTGCGGGCTCGGCGCCGCGCCTGGAGTGCGCCGCCCCGGCAGCGGCCGCGAGGAAGCCCGGGAGCGCGGCGCTGCTCGGTACTCGGCGTGGGTCCCCGGCACAGCCGGGGTACGTGTAGCAGCTCCACGGATTCACAGCTGTCAGATGCAGACATGACGCTACGTGACCTCCTGGATCGAGCTCCTCCTTCACACGGACGGGCACAGGCGGATGCGGCTGGAGTTGGTTCCTTATTCCCGGTTCCTGTCTGAAAGCTAATCTAGACCCAGTGAAAACTTGTTATTCATGAAATCCACATCCTAAAAAGAGAGAATTTCATTAGCTACACCAATTAATATGTAAAATAATATCTCACATCAAGAACAGAGCCCTAAACGAAGGGTCAGATTAGGATGGATTTATGGGGCAAAATACTTCTGGGGCCACCTCAAATTTCATGGCGATGCCACTGGGGGACCATCCCAAAGACCCCAACCACAGTCCTGCCTGGCCCAAAGTGCAGTTTGGCCGTGCCAGGCTGCCATCTGACACCAGCCCCCATGCCACTCTACTAAGTATAACGGTTTGAATAAAGAACTGGATTTGGGCCGGGATTACACCCAGAAATCCTTCTTGGCCACCCCAGACCATGCCTCTGTGGCAGCGGGGGGGATGCTTCCAGAAATCTCTGAATAGAGACTTGCCGGACCCAAAAGGCGGACCCAAAAGTGCCAGGGTGCCAAGAGACAGCACCCCCAGCCACTGTGCTAGATATGTGGACCCAAGGCTTTTGGGCCAAGATTGCAGCTAGAAATCCTTCTTACCCACCCCCGCCAGCAATTGTACTAAGGACAGTGGCTTGAATAGGGAGCTCTTTTTGGGCTGGGATTAGAAATGGAAATCCTTCTTGGCCGCCCCACACTATGACTCTGTGGTACCGGGGGACTCCCCCGGACATCCCTGACCAGAGTCTTGCCTGGCCCAGAGCGCAGTTTCTTCCTGCTGTGGTGCTAACTGCAGCCCCCGTAGCCAGTAACATAACAACAGGCTTCGTCTGGCTGTCTGACCGTGACTGTGATGCATTTTGAGCTGCAGTTAAAGGCTAATAATTAAGGTTTTGCTTAGGGAGTACCACTCTTCCCTTGTGATAAACTTGTTCTAATTTAACATTTGCTGGTGAGCGAGCAAATTACAACACCCAGCTCTAAGTTATTTTCCAAGTTTCTGGGTGGCGGTTGGATGTAAATGTGAAATGCTGTTGAAAAATCCCTAGGGCCTTATCTAGCTATACACATGCCCTGGGGGTGCGGAGAAGGGTGCGACGAAACCACGTTTTGGGCCAGGCAGGTCTCTGGTCACAGCTGTCCAGGAGCGTCCCTCCATGCCAGAGAGGTGCGGCCTGGGGTGGCCCAAGAAGGGTTTCTGGGTATAATCCCAGGTCCTTATTCGGGTCCAGACACTTAGCACAGTGTCAGTGGGCAGCCTGGCACGGCCAAGCCGGTCTTTGGGCCGGGCAAGCCCATGGTCCCCCCGGGGCGCGGAGGTGTGGTCTGGGGAGGCCCAACCAGGATTTCTAGCCATAACCCACCCCCAAATCCAGTTCCTTCTTTAAGCCATTATACTTAGCACTGTGGCATGGGGATGGTAGTGGGCAGCTGGCCTGGCAGGACGCGCTTTGGGCCGGGTGGGGCAGTGGTCAGCCGTCTTTGGGAGGGTCCCCCAGTGGCATCGCCACCAAATCTGGGGTGGCCCAAGAAGTCTCTTTCCCCATAATCCCATCCTAATCTGACCTTCGTTTCTGGCTCTGTTCTTGATGTGAGATATTATTTGACATGCTAATTAGGAGATGTGTAGCTAATGAACTTCTCCCCGTGTAGGATGGGAGAAGTTATTCATTAATAGCAAGTGTTGATTGGGTCTAGATTCGCTTTCAAAAAGGCACCAGGAATAAGGAACCAACTTCAGCCTCACGGACGGCTGCCCCCCGGGACCGCCCCGCCCCCGCCGCCGCG
>NW_017728911.1:42160678-42189950 GCF_001723895.1 Crocodylus porosus | reverse complement strand
CGGCGCCGCGACGCAAGCGGCGCGCCCACAACCACCCGCGCGTGTGACGCCATCGGCGAGCGCGGGCGACAGCGCGGAGTCGGTTGCCGGAGGCCGATCCCGTCCCGTCCTTGGGCGCTCGCTGCGGTGCCGCCGGGAGCCGCCATGGTGCAGCTGGGTGAGTGAGCCCCCCCCCTTCCCCCGGCTCCGGCCGCGGCCCCGCCTCTCCCTCCGCTAACGCGCCGTACCCGCAGGGCGGGTGCTGCGGGCGATGCCGCGCCGTGCCCGCGTGGTGATCCGCTTGGCGCTGCGCGGCTGCGCCAACCGGCCGTCCCTCCTGCTCGTGGCGGCGCACAACTGGCGGGCGCGCGACGGGCCCTTCCTGGAGCAGCTGGGCTGCTACGACCCGCTGCCCAACGCGCACGGCGAGAAGATCGTGGGCATCAACGTGGAGCGGCTGCGCCACTGGCTCGGCGCCGGCGCGCACATCTCCCGGCCTGCCGAGAAGCTGCTGGGTAAGGCGGGCAAGGGGCCGGGGCTGGGGCTCGGAGCAGCCCCGCAGTGCCCTGGCTGCAGCACCCACCTGGCCTTGCTCTTGCAGGTCTGGCTGGGTTCTTCCCGCTGCACCCCATGACCATCACCCACGCCGAGCGGCTGCGGAAGGCCAGAGCTGCAGAGGCGGCAAGAGCCTCGGAGGCCCCTGCCGCCCCCGAGGAAGACACAGAGGAGTGAGGAGAGGCTGAGGTGTGCAGGCACTGGGAGAGGGGCTGGTGCCGCCCACAGACCGTGCCGCGGCAGGAGCAGGGCTGCAGCACGTTTTGAGAATCAACAGAAAAGACCAAAGTTTTCTTTCCTTGCAGCCCATCCGATGTGCAGAAACCTTCCGCCACTAGCGCGTGCTTAGGCCAAAGGACTTACCTGGATGCAAGTGTTGTCACTGTCTCTACTTTAAGATCTGCTTCAGTTGTTGTTATTCTCTGGTTTCATTTCCATTGAGCTTAACAAAGGGAAACCTTTGTGTGCAGCAACGCCATAAGTTTTGTAAAGCGTGGAACATGCGTGTCAAAGCAGTAAAGGACTTACTCTTACTCCAGCAGAGAAACATGGTACTGTGAGCACATTTACACAAGACTTATCTCACATGACTAATTAGCTCTGCAGTAAATGTCTTGCATCTACATGTGCGCCCCTACTAGGCCACAGGAAACTAATTAACTCCACAGCAGAATTTTTTTTTTTCCCCACTTCTCAGGACCGCACGTGTAGGCACCGATGTGGCTGGCTAGGTCACAAGAGTGCTTCAGTGCAGGGGCTGCAGCTAACCCTGCACTGGAGCACTTCCATGCCCCAGCTAGCCCTCCTAAAGCACATTGAGCCATGCAGGAGCAGTCCTGGGGTGGCAGGCTGACCCCCCAGGTCCTCTGCCAGCTGGGACTGCTCTGACCAGTCCCAGGCACACACTTAAATGGTACACCCAGGAGAAATGAACTGGGGGGCATCAGAGTTAACTGCTTTGTATTAATTGCATGTGTAGATGCAGCCAGTTTGGAGCAGGCTGCTTTATGGAAGCTGGCTGCATTTCTCAGAATATCTGTACAGGCTTTTTTGGCTACCTTCATGAAGTCAGCACTTCTGGTTAACAGGATTTCTGGTTTATCTTGACTCAGCTGAGTGGCAAGTATCATTGGAAGTAGGAACATGGGGAAGGCAGAGAAGAAGTGGCAGGGGAGGAGGATAGCTCTACTGGATAACTTGCCGGTTGTGCCCCTGCCGGCCTGCTCAGACACACAGAGAGGGGGGCAGGGAAAATAAGGGGTCTGGAAATTCAAACAAAAGGCTGGGAGGAAAGGACAGAATTGAATTGGGGGTCACCCCTAGCCTCCTGAGGGTGCATACATCTTAAGGTTGATTGGCTCAGAAGGGCCATATGGCACAGACAGCACTGATGTCAGTGCACCCACCCTTTGAACCCCCCCCCTTTAACACTATGTGCACTGCGTGTGCTGGGGTGGGGGTGAGCGGCAAGTGGCCGTGGACCACTAAAGCTCCACGTGGCCCTGAGTGTTGACAATGCTGCCATCGCCCTCCTGACTGCAGCTCCAACACTGAAGACCCCATCCCTTTCCAAGTCCCCTATTCAAGGCAATGCCCTGTCCCCCTGGGACAGCTGTGTACATAGATCCACCAACAACTGCACCAATGTAGAAAGTACCCATGCTGTGGTGAGGGGTTTGGCAGGGGAAGAGGTGCATGCTGCACATCCCAAGGAAGGAAAGGGTGCAGTCACCTGCAATAGCCGTGGGGTGGAAAATGAGTCCAACATCAACCCAAGGCTCCTTCAGGTTGGAGGCAGAACTATTCTCTGAGCTGCTGCTGGCGGTATCATTAGTGCCCAAACATCTGCTGCATGGGCCTATACTCTGTTGATAAGGGGAGTCCTGACAATCTCTGTAACATCTTGGATCAAGCCTGGCAGGCAGACAACCACCTGGCATGACTGGTTTAGGGTTGATGCCTCCATACCTTTTGGGAGTTGCTTATTTTTGAGAGCAGTAGCCTCAGCCCTCCCACCTTTACAGCGTTGTTTCATCTCTGCCCCCAGTGGAGTAGATGCCCACTCCATAACTCTTCACCCTGATAAGGGTTCAGCCAGGGGCTATTCTGCTGCTGCAAGCAACCAGCTCCTGGCTTCTAGCCTCCTCATCTCTTCCAGTCTCGGAGATGGGCTTGTGTCATATCTTTAAGTAGTCTACATTGATGTTTTTCAGCCCAGCCATCATCTCCTGTAGCTCCTTTACCCATTTTCAGCCCAGCCACCATCTCCTGGAGCTCTTTTACCCATTTTGTAAAACAATCCATCAATAGGAACCTTTCACACCAGATGCACTCCTGTCTTTGTCAGAAACATGCACGCTGTGGTTCCTGCAAAGCAAGAGCAGGGACTGAGTGGAACCACCCATGGTGAGAAGCCCCAGTTGGACAGAGCCTGCACAGACAGAGGAGGAGCTAGCACTGGCATTGGTTTTGGCAGAATGACTGCCAGCAATTGTGCTGCTGCTTTTTCTGGTTCCTGCCTTAAAACAAAACTCTCCCTTACCCAAGGAATTCAGCTGACTCGCACTAAAGAGAGGCCAACAGAAACACCGGGAGGGAACTCCACCCCCCATAATGTGCTGGCTCCTGGTATCACCCACCCCTAGTATTGCCAAGTCTGGCTGGCCTGGCCTCCTTGAGAATAGCAGTCAAGTCTCAGGGGCTGTAAACTGCTTGCTGGCCCCTATAACTGCAAGAGGGCCATAAACCCCAGACCACAAATCCCAAATTTAGCAGGGCAGGTAAACACACTTTCAACATCCACCAACCACAAGTGACCAGGACTTCCTCCTCCCATGCAGGGATTTCACTTGAGCCCACCACCACCAGTTTGTGGATCCTGATGGCACCGGCTATTTGTGTTCTCATTTTACTACAACATTGTTCAAGAAAGGTGCAATGAGAAAAGTAGAACTCCCACAGGGGAGGGGGAGTATGTTGGAGCCACTGTGGAACGGAGACCTGGTGCCTACAAAGTTCTGCCTAAGAAGCGGGTCGGATGTTGAATCAGCCCAGGAATGCCCATGAGACCTGGCTCGTACCTGCTAGGGGAAGAAATGGTTAATAGCCCTTTTCTTACCATGGCCCGTATGATTCAGATATTATGCTGGTCATCATGAGGTCACAGTCTTGTCCCTAAGTGAAGACAATTACTCTTCTTGTTTACTTGAGGTCAGGGAAGTGCGAGCGCTGCAAGGTGTGTTTGCTTCGCAATACGTTTATTAATTATGGTCCTATAACATTAGGGGTATCACTAAAGAGCAAAGTCCTATGTTTAACATGGACACGCTACATCATGCATTTTCCCCACATACTAGAGCAGGCAACAAACAACAGAAAGACATTCAGATGTCAACAAAAGGTCTTTTATGTCAACGAGAGGGGGCAAATTCTGTGTGCAAACAGTAAGATACGCCATCTAGTACTTTTTAAGGAATTACTTCCCGGGTAAATACAACAATGATCAGGAAGTGGATAAGGTACAAAAATAAAAGTAAACTTACCAATAAATTAGAAGCAAAGAGAAAATTCCAGTGCTGAGACTGGACCTTTCTGTCAGAGTTCCTGTGTTTTCTGATCTCCTACCCAAGTTTCACACAGTTATTCAATTTTAATTTGTTGACTTTCACCCATAAAGATCTCCCACTTTTTCAAACCATTTTTTCCTGTCAACATGCACCAAAACATATTTCAAATCAGACTGGGCTATTCTTATAACTCAGGGGAGGCCAACCTGTGGCACAGAAAGCCACGTAGCATGGACAGCCTGTGAGAGTGACCTGCAGCAGACTGCAGAAGGGGAAAGCAGCATTGTGGCAATCAGGGTAGGGACTAGAAAGTGGAGCACTGGAGTAAGCAGAAAGCGCAGAATGGGAACAAAGCAGAGTAACAGCTTGACCAGGGAGCAGAGGGTAGGGAACAGAAGAAAGCTCAGCAGCAAATTAGGGAAGGGATCAGAGTGGTGTTCAGGGAAGGTGCAGTGGCGTACCTGTCAGGAAGGTTGGCCCCTGCTGTTACCACTAATTCAAGACGTGTGCTTTTCCATGTGGGTATGACAATAATATGAGAACGGTGGCACTACCATCTCTCATTATCTGGTCCTTGGCTCCACACTGCATTATGGTGTGAAGAGGCCTTACAGATATTAAAAACATATCCCTTTCTAAGTGAACAAGATTTAGGGCACAGACAGAAGTAGCAATTTTCGCTCTACCTGGCCACAGAAAACGGTCTATAGCCATGACCAAAGACAAGTGCATGGTTGCAGATGGCTTCAAAAATGGCTGATTGGGTGAAAATCAGACCTCACACTGCAGGAGGGGTTAGGTTAAGATATTTCAAAATAGCATCCTCTACACCTGGTGTCTGTGCTGCCTGCCAGTCTCAAGCTGTTTTCAGAATGGAAAGGCAGCGGAGGGACTTTCATCTGGGGTTTCTTCAGCCCACGCTGGAGGGCAGGGAAGATGTACTGGAACCCCAACCCCCTGCCTCGAGGTGTGTGCGTGCGGAGGGGCTCCAATTCACCCACCCCACACTCCAGTGCTGGCTGGGGAACCCCTAAAAACAGCTCCCTCTACTCCCTTCCCATTCTGAAAACAGGGATAGGCTGGGATGATGATGGGGCTGTTGCTTAGGGAAACCAGGCATCTAGCAGCTAGATGCCCCTCCCCTCTGGGAGGAACAGTGAACTTCTGTTTGGTCCAGGGGACGGTTGCAACTGAAACTGCTTTCTGCAAAGGATTCTCAGTTACAGCGGGAAGCTGCACTTACGTTTGCACTCGTAACACCTGTGGCTCAACTGGTCCCAGGGACCGTTTAATTTTCCTGACGAACGTGAGACAGTCCCCGTTATCTTTATTATCTCTATCTAGAAAGGTCTGTTATATTTAAAACCTCTTCAACTAAACAGCAATGGGGACACAGACAGGTGCATCCACATTAATACTTTTATGCTGTTTCTGTCCCACTCGGATGCTATCGGTGGGAAGTAATTCTTATTTTCAGGTTTTCCCCTCTCAGGGCAGAATTTCCCTAATCTGAACCTTCCTGGCTCTGGTCCGTTTTACATACCAAAGGGAAGTTACGTGTCTTTTATTCTTCTTGCAATATGGGACCCTACTTGGGTCAAGATAATTGTTCAGGACGCCTTCCATCATGGCAGGGACTGTCACAAAACTGAAACCTATTTGGTTCTTGAAAAGATTAAGGAAGCAAAATATTCAGCTATTCCTGAAGCTTGCAACAGTTATCTGATGTTAAGAACTGTCCTTGTGTTAACACCCCACTCCCCCTGCTTAGAAAGGTATGATCTGATACAGACTGAAAACAAGCCAATTCAACTAAAAACACAGCTTAGCACAAGAGAAGGTTTAAGGATAGAGACTTTATTTTAAGCAGTAGTTTGGGGACACAGATTTTTTTAAAGATATTTAAAAACATACAGCTTTTCTGGAGCAAACACTTTTATCTAGGAACAAACTGTTATGCCCAAGTTATGGTAATGTCAGAATTCATTTTTGTTGCTCTTTGCATTTCCATTATCTATAGCAGTATAGCCCTAATGGGGCAGGAATATCTAAGCAATGAAGGAAAGGTTTACTTGATAAAATGTACATATTTAACAGCCCAGAACTATTTAAGACATCATGAATTCCCTTTGGCAAGTCTGAAGATAGAGCCTAGTGTTTATGGCATCAGGTATTAATAAATGGATTACTGCGCAAACTTGAGAGTTTTTTTATATTAATCTAAAGGCTTATGAAGCAATACTATAAAATAAACTGGTCTTGCCTCAAAAGGCTTCTTTTCATCTTCAGGCATCAGTACATGCATCCCCCATGTCCTCTACTACAGGCACAATTTGAAAATTAGTAAGGCGCCTTTAAGAGAAACAAAGGATGAAGAAAAAGGGATCAGCAGTGATATTCTACATGGCTATGATATTCTATATAGTAGTAATTCAGCAACCACATATGTCACTTTCTCAGACTGCTGCAATAATCCAATGCCAATAGTCACTACCACCAAATGGTGATAATGGTCCAGGCAACCTGGACTTTAACTGCTTTTAAAGTCATTCATTTCTGTACCAGAACTGACAGTGGGGGAGTCTCAATATAAATAGTAATCCTGATCTGCTTCTAGCCAACAAAGCAGAACCGGTGATTTCCTAGTGCCAGCTTTCTCCTCCTACAAGCCTTGCCATCCACATGTTTAAGCAAAGAAAACACCCATAAGCCCAATGTATATTCTAGCAAATGTTTAATTCCCCAGTGCCACCAAAACACATTCTAAATGAACTGCTTGTCAAGGGGTCTGGAAAAAAAAAGAGAGGGAAAGATCATAGCAATGAGATGCACAAAACCTCTATGTACCCAGTCAGAATGACTGATTCACTGAGATTCTAGTCCTGCTTCCTGAAATGATATAGTTGTAGTTGGGCAAAAGGGGTACATTAATATAAAGTCTCTTAAGATACAATATGTGCTTGCTTCTGACAGGTGAGAGAGGCCATTAAGAGCTGCGCAGTTCTTCCATGCATCCCTGCCACAGATGTTCTGGGACATACCGGTTACTTCCCATAGAACTTCTTGTTCAGAAGGAAGATGAGAAGGTTGACGTTAACTTTTGCTCTGTTGAACAGCTTCATGACTGCAACACCTTCATACTGGAGCTGCAAAAGATCCTGAACAAAAAGAACACGTTGATTAGTGAAGAAACCATGGGACCCAAGAGGAAAGAGGCAATTTAGAAGACAAGTACAAAGCTGGTTTCTAAAGGATTCATATCCACTGTGGGTCTAAGACTTGAGCTTGAAAGATTCATGACCAAGGTGTACTGATGGACTTTCATGACAAACTACAAGCAATCAGCACCACCAATCTCCATTTCCTGATACTTGTATTAATATGAGTATTTAAATGAAAATGATATCCTTTTCTTTCAACTCTCAAACATCTAACGTGACTTCAAAGACCCAAGTCAATCCGGATGCTCAGCTTCAGCCTCTTTGTGCTTTGCATTCCCTATGAAATTCTCAGAGCCCTTTGATGGCATTCCCCACCCTCTCTCCTTCAATCACATCTCACAGCCACAAGATACAAGACCTTGGGGAGCGATTTTCAAAGAAGGTGACCAACCAGTGCTCCCCAACAAGGGTCAAATGGAAAATGCTGACTCAGACGTACTGGTCTCCCCCAGGGACAAGCTTGCTAATGACACACCTCACTATTTCCAATGTTGAAGAGTACTGTGACAAGATAGTGATGGAGCAAACAAATACCCCCTGTGCCGCTCACTCTCTCAAGCCTGAAGATTTGTTAGGAAACTGAAAATCAAGTCACACAGAAGCAAGGGACCACACCACATTGCTTTTGCTTCTCCCTCTGGCTTAGAGAGAAAGGAAGGTTCTTAACATAAGGAAACCAACAGACTCCAAGTCGCAAACCCAGTCAGTAGCCCTCAAGCTTCAAGGCCATTTTGGCAAGTAGGCCTTCAAAACTAAGATGTCTCTCAACACTGGCAGTCAATCAGATGAGACCACTGTCCTCCGTGCTAATCAGAGCCACCACTTTGTTCTTCAAAGCCAAGATGCCTCTCAAGGCAAGTGATGCCAGACAAACCACCAGACTCGGCTGAAGGGGCTTGAAACAGCCCTAGTCCTTTTGCTCCTCAAAGACGGAGTTCACCTCAATTTTCCCAGAAAGCACCAACAATCGGAGGCTGCAGCAGACATTACAGCATTTCATGAAGCACAAAGCTCCACACTGCTGTCTCTCACTCCAGCTGTGCTGGGCATTGGGCCAACACTGAGAACACCTCTAGGTGACAATGCCCACCAAGAAAACCTGGGCCCCAGAACTGGCATTCAGGGCAAAGGAAGCTGTCCAGAAGGGCTGGGAGCTGTTCTACTACCTGTAATCACAGCAGCTTCTCTAAACCAAACAGCTGATTTACTACACAGAGAAAAGCATACAAAGGGGCAAGAAAATTTTAAAAAAGCACAACCACCATCAAGGGAGACATCCAGCCTCGACCAAACATGCCTTCGCTAGGACAAACTCCTGCAGTACCAGGCAATACTGGACAAACAAATCCATACTGATTTGCTGGCGAAGATTCAACTTGAAGGGCTGCCAAAAAGAAGAGGGAAAGCCCCTTTTCTGTCTCGGTACAGGGAGAAGGACATGAACCAATAGCTTGAAGTTGCAGCAAAGTAAGTTTGGATTGAATATATGGCAAAACTTCACTGTGAGAATAATGAGGCACTGAAATAGATGCCCACGGAAACTGTAGGCTCTTCATCACCGGAGGTATTCACAGAGGTTGGACAGTAGGGGTGTGCGTATTCGATTCAGATTCGGCCCGAATCGGGACAATGCGTATTCGATCGCTGATTTGGATCACTGTCCCGATTTGATCTGGCCAAATCCAAATCCAAAGATTCGATTCCGATTCAGAGAATCAGCGATTTGGCCACAGACACAGCTTTAAATATTTCTTCTACATATATACATACGAGGTGTGGTTCACAAATGCTGAGGCAGATGGAGCATCCCACAGTAAGTGGCCCTCTGCCCAAAATAATTGCCCCTGGTTTAGATTATGGTAGTCTGGGATGGTTTGGATAGGGATGATCCTGCCCTCAGGCAGGGGGCTGGACTAGATGTGACCTCTGGAGGTCCCTTCCAGCCCCACTTCTATGACTGTGATGCAGAAATGGCCTTTGCTGGTACCGCCTATAAACTGGTCTTGGATGGAAGAGGGCAGTTTTCTTTCCCTCAAGGCTCTCACCAGGCTGCATGCTCACTAAAATTGCATAGCACTAAGCAGCTTTCAGAAGCATTTCCTCACACCCAGAAGGGACAGAAATACTTTTGTGAAATCTTAGCTTCCAGAAAGCAACTACAGAAACCTGCAAAAAAAAGAGCTGGGTTGGCTACATGCAGCCTGCATAGATCACAGATTACACACCACTGGTGCTCAGCATTAGCTAGGAAGACCCCCTTACCTGATAATGTAGCATGAATGTTTCCATCTGAACGCCCATGAATTTTGCTTTTACCTCAAAGTCTCCTACTTCCTCTGTTGGATTGATTTCAAATATCACATTTTTAAACCTACAAGGGATCACAAAAAAACAGAAATGTATTATTTTACATGCAATTTTAATGAAGTGGAGAAGGTTCAGAGTTAAAGTTCCGAACAGATCCTATCTTTGCTCTGATTCTGGATGCTCACGTTCTGCACCTAATGAGACTATGGAGAGGTCAGAAAGAACAGCAGAGCTTAAGAATCTTCCCTAGGGAAAAGAAACACAATTTGTGTTATGTCTGCCAGACCTCGTCTCTGCCTCAGAGACAGTAACATGGAATCACCCCATACTGCTGAGTGGGGTACTCTGGCCCAGACCAACAAGCCATATAATGTACCCTGAGTGACACTGCCATCCAGCTGGGTAGGAACTCCGATACCAGAAAGTTCATCAATCTACCAGGAAAAGGCACAACGGGATTCAAATGGCTCCCAGAGGCTAGGAAGAGGTCAGAAATATACACCAATTTTTAACGGTGAGGGTGATTAGCCAATTGGTACAAGCTTACCTGGTGATGAGGTAGATTCTCCTTAATGTGGAATCTTTACTTCGACACTGAATGTCCTGATATACTGATGCAGAGGATGCCCACGTAAAGCCCTCTTGGACCATGATATGCATGGGGTCAGACTAGGAGGTCATAATGTCCCCATAGTCTACAAACACCCAGCCACATGTCAGAGTTTCACTATTTCAGAGCAGCCTGCAGACAGTCAGCACAGGCTAAAGAGGTGCTGGGCCACTCTGTTCAGAGCCTCTGACCAGGTGTTCAGAACAAGTACAACAGGAAGGAATGAGACCACCCTCTTCCCTCACAGTGACTGCAGGACGGCTTTAAGCACACTACATTCGCAGGTTAACAGGTACTCACTGGTTGGCTTGCAGGTCTTCAATCTCCAGCAGAACTCCCTTTTCATGCAGTCTGGCTGCTGTATACTTCAGGGAAATCTTTTTACTATTTTTGCCTTTCATCTCCCGAGGCTTTTTAGAGACCCTGAGAAAAACAGATAACGCAGTCAGATGAATGAAGCAACAAAAGTAAGTTTAAACAGTGAAAGAATTTCCCCGCTTTAAGTGACTGGCAAGAATTGAGTGATAAACTGATTCAGACTAACAGAAACAGATTATCTAAATACAGAATAACCTTACATTGCAAGTTATTGGAGGCAGAAACCATACTCACAAATATAACTCAAAAAGAGAGGAAAAGAGTGAACACAGTACCCAGTAACATTGAGCTTTGATTCTGTTTGGTGTCTTTTGGAATTATGAGGGAAGTTAATTTAGCAAGTTATATACAGCGGTGTCCTATTTATTGTTAGATTAATAGGAAAGTTCTTGTAGCTACAACACACCTTTTCACAAATACTCCAGCAAGTGAAAAACTTAAGGAAGAAACAACAACATCTATTCTGGAAAGTCTCTACAAGGTGAAAACCTGGAAGGCCCAGGCAGACTATGTACAGGGGCCATGTGTGCATGACTTGCAAACTTGCGCTTTTAAGCTCTTCATCCCTGGCCTCCCTGTAACCCTCATGGTTTCTTCTGAGGCTGTCCAAAGAGCAACTATTAGATCTCTTTGCCCTATCAGACCACTTCACTATCTGATGCTCTTCAACCCCCTTTTTGTTCTTCCAGACACAGCCCATCTGATTAAAATTCTCATCTTTGTCTTCAAGGCCAACACAGGCCCATCCAACCCTGTTTCAGATTCCAGTTTTATAATATTCTCCCTCATTCTACCAGTAATTGCAGCCCCTGTGCCCCCTTTTCTTCTGCCCCTTCTACCCTGTGTCATTGGCAAGGTTTCTCATACATCTTTTGCAACCAGACTGCACAGGCCCCCGCCACAACTGCATTCAAATTCCTCCTAAACAGGGTTTCTTCTGCGATGTCCACGTCTAAGGAGGCCCTCACCCAACACAACCCAGAAACAGTTGTTCAGCTGGGAGCAGCGATCAATCTAGCCCTCTAACTTCAGGGGAAGGTGCACAAATCCCTGTAAAGTAAACATTTTCCCAGAGAAGTGGTTTCCTAATCCCAGGAAATTAGGTTTATGACAGTGACAGAGAGCCAGAAGGCTCCTGTTACTTGAAGCAGAGCTGGCTACAAATACAGCCAGTCTGGGGAAGAGGCAGAGGCTAGGGGTGCCTATCTCAGAACTGGCTACTCTGCAATAACCCAGCAGGGCAGAACCCTTCTTGGGAAGCACAGGCCCTGCTGCAACAGTGAGACCAGCAGCAGTCAACTGCACAGGAGGCTAGTCAGTGAGCTTACTCAGCAAACACCTGTGGCAGCTCAGGGAGCCACATAACCAATGGGGCATGGCTTCCAGACATATAAACCCAGGGCCTGAGCCAGAGCAGGGAGCCCGGTCTAGAGGCTGCAGTGGAAGGAAGGGCCAGGACAGCCCCTAGCTGGCACCCGTGCTATCTTAGGCAAACATAATGGCTAGGCAAACATAATGGTGCTGCTTTGCAAAGGAATGGGACCCAGCATAAGGGGTTGCCTAGTGGTGCAGACGGGCAGCCACTGTTTGCGTTTGGACCCAGAGTGGATTAAGTGGTGTTATAGCCAGAGAGCTTATTCTTTTGTTATAGTTTATGGGTGGTTTGTGAAAGGGATTGAGGATGGTTTGTGTCAAAGATCAAAGTCTTTGATTTCAGATGCCGATGGCAAAAGGTCAGATGGCAAAGGGTCAGAAGCTAACACAACAAACTCTATGGTTGTAATTTATCCCTCTGTATTAACAGTGCTGCATATACACACCCCTGTCTGTGCCTCATTTCTAATTACTTGAGCATCTCATACGAGAGAGAAACTGACCTTGACGGCCCAGCACGAAACATAAAGTACCTATAGTAACGAGATGAGCTGACTTCAGTAAAGTTGTAAAATTAAATATGCTATGCGTGCCATCCTATGACCAAACAGGACCAGTACCACCCAAATAAAAATAACCCCCCTTTTTTCTGAAACCTGAGCAAACAAAAAGAGCACAAGTGCCAACTCGTTAATTATTCATAATTAGTGTATGGTAATTGGTCACCTTTGCCCAATATAACTTTGAAAGAACTTCCGCCCAAAGCAGAGAACGGAGAACTGTGTATACACTCAAGAAGAACAGATTGTGCACAACGAATGTTATCTATTCGCCTACGTATTTTTTTTTTTCTGGCGTATCCCCGTCTTGCCGGCCCGTCTATCTCTCCATCTCTGGTGTTATCTTTCTTATCAAGAGCTCCTGGTAATCTGCAGGCTGCAACGGCTTATGTGAATCACTCGGAATCTGTAACAAGCAACTCTCTTACCCACCCTGTAAATGCTGGGTAACATGATATCTGCATGCTGTACTTGAATAAATCAACTCCTCTGCCTACACTGCAGCACATCAGTAGCATAAGTAAAATAAAACTTTTCTGTGTAACCACCACGCTGTGTTTAAATCATACTGACTCCTGCTCACCGTAATCACCTACCTGCCCGGTCATAAATCCCCCTCCTCGTGCCAAGCCAGCTGTGCCGACCCAGGCTCGCAGGTCAAGGGTGCGCCGGTGTTAGGGGCGCGACAGTTTGGAGGTCCCATTAGTGCCAGAGGGGCATGTGACTGCCTTAAGCCCTGCCACAGGTCAGGCTCAAGGCCCACGCTGGGACCAGAGGGCCCACAGCAGGGTGGAGACAGGGCTAGGGGGCCCAGCATTAAAATAACCAAGATAAGGGATGGAGCTCAGAGCCCAGGTCCAGAACAGAGGGCCTTGGTTAAGGGAGCAGCGAAAACAGAGGGGCAGAAGCTGGAAAGGCCAAAGCCTCAACAAGGGAGTAAAAGCCTGAGGTGTCCTGGTGACTTTGGGAAACAAGAGTCCCACCTGAGTGAGGTAGTGACACCTGTGAAGCATAGGTGTAGTGTAAGGAGTGGCTGGAGCCATGACTAGCCCTTAAGGCTACAGGTACACCTGGCATGAATGAGAGTGCCTACTTCAGCTTAAGAGCAGGACGGAGGCCAGCAGTGTCCAGGAGGGACCTGCTAGCTGTTAGACAGATTGAGCCTTGCTCTAGGCCCCTGAGGCAGCCTCCCTTTGGCTCCAACAAGTACATCAAGGCATGGCAGGAAAGCAGGGGAGGGTACCCTAGAGGCAAAGCAGAGTGCAGATTGTGTGGCCATTAGGGGGCATCATGGCTGTCCCTGCAGCATGACCTGGTTACAATAACCTATACCATGAAAGATCAGGTGCACCAGGCTTTGGTATAGTTGAGGCTGGATAAAAGTTGACTGTTTAAGAGCTACACTGTACAGACAGGCACCAACGTTGCATCTAGTCACCCAGTGGATTACAAGGCACACAGACAAGATTCTTCCTGAGGGTTGCTAACTAGGCAGCAGAAATGACTTGCTGTGTTCACAAAACATGAGCAACACACCAAATCCCGTATAGCTGAAAACAAAAAAGGAGACAAGCTGCTGCAGTCTATTTCTGCCAAAGGGTTTTCTCCCCATTGCTAAAGAAATGCAAGCTGAGTACAGCAGAAAATTCAGAAGAGCCTCACAAGGTTTCAAAAAGAAAATAAACACCTTTTTGGATGGAGGGACCCCAGGGGACAGAGGGAACCATGGGAAGTAGGATAAATGGGAAAAGAGATGGCACGAAGATCAGGACCAGGGGCTGGGGATCAAGCGAAGTGAGGAGGTTAAAGCTGGGATGCTCCTGTCAGCCCCACATTCACCTCTCCCATGAGGCGCTGGAACTTGGGGGAATTTCCATCCCTTTTCCTGATGGATCACAGGGAGCCAGGGTGGGGGAGGGCATGAATGGTAGTTTAAACCTCTGAGAAATTCAGCAATGAGAAGCTAAGGTGCAAGTCTCTGCTGCGCATGGAGGCATGGGAGGGAGAAGGTCAGCTGGGGAGCCCTGCCTATAGCAGGAGCTCAAGCCTCACTGGGCAGGTCACCATGAAAGAAGCACAGTGTGATCTGTGGAACCAAAGGAGTGTATGACTCCAGCATGTTGCTTCCTGTGATGCCTTTCTAATTTGGGGTTTCTCTAAGTCAGGATGGCATATTCCTAACTCATTTTAGGGACCTCAGGAAATACATCTCACTGGTAATTTGTTCCAGTAAGCGATTGCTCCCCCTCTCCACCCTTTTAAAAGGGGAAAGGGCTTTTCATGTTCATCCAGAAGCAACTGCATGTCCTCTGCAAACCCAAATTATGTAACACTCAAACATCAGCCATAGGCTGCTGCTGGTTCCTCCCAGTCAGCCAAGAGGCCAGCAGGAGATGGCTGTGAATGATGTGGGCTTCAGCCCTGTCTTTCACACACTGACCGTGCCCAGAAGGCTGCAATGGGCAGCTGTGTTTGCAGAGCTCTTACTGGCAGAGGTTGATACATGATGGTTGTGCTGTGACAGCCTGTAGAAGCTCCTGCCCCAAGTATCCTGGGTGCTGCACAGTCTCAGAAGGGACAGGTCCTGCCCCGAAGCAGTTACCACTTCTGCAGAGAACAAGAGGCAGGCACAGGCCACAAGGAGGACAGGGTGACAGAGATTAAGCTCCACAAGGCTCCACTCTCCCCACGCTATTCCATATCTATGTCAGGTTGTGGTGGGAAACTGAAGTTCTGGGTTGATCTTTAAGGTGTCTGTGGGCTGCAACTTGGGATCAGAAATCTGCCTCCACATCCTAAGGAGCCAGGATGCTCTTAATACCAAGGGGAGAGACTCATAAAACACAGAAAGTTGGGCAGGAAGGGACCTCTGGAGGTCATTTAGTCCAGCTCTGTGCTCAGGCAGGCTCATCCCTGACTAAACCTGTGAAGGGCAGCCTTGTTGGTAGGTGTGCCACAAATTAGCCCTGTACCCTCCCCAAGCGCCCCTTCCAAACCATTCTGCCTACCTGATTTACTGGTTAGCTTTCTGCTTGCTGCCCTGTGCTCCCTGCCCTGCACAACGTCCGAAAACATCAAGAACACCCTAACTTGCCGCAGGTAAAGTAAGTGGACAAGAGCCATGCCAAAGTCCTGCCACTGCAAAGGCAGTAACTAGGTTGTGGAAATATACTTGAGAGATCCACGGAGGGGACCACACTCCCTGCTACAGAGGAAGCAAATCCTTCCCGTGCCCCAAGTCCATGCCAGTCTGAGAGTCTGAGGTGGACAGAGCTCTTGGTTTTTTTTTTAAATCAGGCAGCCTATCGCCGAGTTCCTCTCTGCTGATACTACAGTCATCGGCACATAACACCCGCGACTTGGCCTGAGCTTTCCTATATAAATGAATACATGGTAAAGCTAACTATAGTGTGTCTTTATCCCATTTCCCAAAGGAGCGACAGGACAGACTGATAAAGCTGTGTTGAGATCATCTTCTGGACTTCTACAATACTCTGGACTTCTGGGCTAATACTTGGAGTAGGGACAGAGCAACCATTTTATCACCTGCTTCCCTGTACTCTTCTACCCTTGGTACAATCATGTTCTCTCAAGTCCTCTCTTTTGACCTGATCATCTCCTTTCCTTTCCTTTCCTTACATCCACCTTGGCCTTCCTTCCATAGATCAGTTCTCACCACAGTGACTATAATGACTTGCTCAGATAATTATTCCCCAGACCGCTAAGCGAAGGTGTCATGGCTCCTCTGAGATGTGATCTATGTATTTCTTTACCGAGGACCCTATCCAGAAAGCCAGCACTGCTCTGAGGTACTCACTTGCCCTTGCTGGCCAAGTTATCCAAACAGGTTTTGATATAGCTTTTATAATAATCCACTTGCTCCTCATAAAAGGTGGCTTTGGAGTTCAAGGCACTGTAAGTCTGCTGTAGCTTCACCAGCTCTGCCTTCCTCCTCTGACGGTATCGACGCTGATTCCGGATGTCCTGGAGCATGAAGACAAGTGCATGAAGATTTATGTCCAAGCTGTTGCTGGATTATTCACCAGGCCCAAGTGCAACATTAAGAAAAAACTTTTGGAACACCTACTTCTAAATTTAAGACAGACAGTAATTAGCCTTTTCCCAGAATTAATAATCAAATATAAGCAGACAGAAATTAAGTACCTTGAATTGTTAGCTTAATAAAACTGGTATCAAAATTTTAAAATCTTTCCTTGCTAAAAAATTCAGAAAGAAGGTTGGGCAAGAAGACAACTAAGATTAACTGTGTTGGAGAAGCACCAGTTTTCATAAGCAACAACCTACTTTGTCAGACGCCAACCACCCAACAAAACATCTGCCAAAGTAGGTTGTTGCCCATGAAAGCTTGCACCTCTCTGACCCAGTTAATCTCTACTCTGCTTTCTGCCTGATTTGAAACTACTTCAGCTAACTACCTCTTTGCTAAGTAGTTAGCTACTGTTAGAAACAAGTATTACTGTAACAATGAACAAATGAGGATGTCCAGGTGCCAAGCCAGCTGTCTTGGTTACTTCTGATGAGTACGAATCACTTCTACAGGCTTACTCCTGATTTTTTCAGAAGCCACGTGTTATACTTGTGTTATACCCGTCTCTCACGTTAACTTTGTAAACATGCCATAGCAAATTACCATCAACATGACAAATGCCAAGCATCAGAAAGATAAAACAACTGATAGCAACAATTGTTTTTTGCTGCTCCCTTTCCCTTCTGTGGAACAGCAAATAACAAATCTGCCCATGTAAGACTCATATGAAAGTTGATTTTGTGCTCCAGTGAAAAAGAAGGTTATTTACAAAAACAAATGTTGCAGTAAAGCAATTTTTGTGAATAAGTAAATTTTAAAAGGAGGGGACAAAATGGGCAGGAGCATACATTAGGATAGGAAGTAAGAAAGAGGAAAGTTAATGCAACACGTTAATAACTCATTTTCAGGACTTTTCCCCTAAGACAACAGGGTGCATTCAGCCTTCCTCAGTCATTGAACCCTGACAAAGAAAAGTGTCCCTGAGAAAACACATTTCCCACACCTGTGAAAGGCTAGATAACTTATCGGGTGTGGATGCATTACCCACTTCTCTCTGGGACAGCTATAATATTACTTAGTACCTTGGGAGACTTCCACCGTCTCTTCCACTTGTGGAAAATAAATGCACCGCAAAGCTTAAACTCTAAATACGTAATTAACTGACAGTGACTCAAATACCTTGGCAATATCATTAATTAGCTCCTGGTATTTATTCATTGGGTCTGCAATCCCTAGTTCTGTCAACTTCTTCAGCCCTGTCTTGATTTTCTCTTTCTTTTCTTGAAGACTCAAGTTGCTGTCTTCCTTCACAGATATAGATTTTTTCATCTTATCAGGGGTTTTGGCATCACGAATAGCCCGTCTCTGCATCGCTCTTTGATGCTCTGCTTCCTAGGAGAGAAGAGAATTATGAGTGCATGGATTAAATCAGCTTTGAGGCCATAAAAACCCATCACCATGATTTGGCCTTTGATATAACATAAACTGCAGCACTTCAACCAGTTATTTAAATGAAGGCATACCTAGTGAACTCACTCACATACTGGTACCTACTCTGGCCTATCTCAAGCCTGCTAGTCACAATCTTCCCTGGCATGCATTTAACCAACTGCCACAGAAATAAGACTGACACGTACAGGGTGTTTCCATTTCCCTACTCCCCAATACTATTGCACATGCACAGGTCTCCAACATCAACATGCACACCTGCATGCTGTTTGTAACCCCTGACCATGCAGACAGACTGATATAGCCTATGCCCCCATGCACAGAGATGTCAGAGAATGCATTAGTTTAAAGACTGCAGCCAGACTGCTCTTCTGTACCTGCTCTGAGGTGGCTGAAGTTTCTATGATCTCCGTCAGAGTCTCCCCTGGTTGGAAGCGGATCACGTCTACAATTAAACGCTTTGTGCTGAAATGGAACACAGGACAAGTGAAAGCATTAAACCCCACAACAAACCCACATTCTTTTTGGCCTGAAATAAGACCAAACCTGTCACTGATTTTTATTGGCTTGATCATACTTACCTTGAGCCCAGACTGGGCCATTCGTGCACTAGTCAACAGCTGTTACAACACCATTACTGCAGCACCTTATAGACTCACTCATTCGAAGAGGCATGAGTCTTCACAGATGTGACAAAGTAGTCTGTAGCCTACAAAAGCTCATGCCTCTGAACAAGTTAGTCTATAAGCTGTCACCCTGCTCTGCCCAGGTTCACACTAACATAGCTAGCCACAATTCTCTAATGTTGTCAATGCTCATATCTTGCTTCTTACTACATCAAGGAAAAAAAAACTTAACTTGCTGGACTGTGGTTCTCACAGCTGGTTTGGCCTACCCACCCAGGGTGCTGCCCTGACCCACAAGCTTGCAGAGTCCTCTGGAGAGGTGCAGCACTGGGTTCTCAGGAGCAACTCCCTGTGGTGCTGAACATTTGGCTACACAAAGCCTTAAGGAAATGCAGCTCCACCTCAGCCAAGTCCTTCCTCTGGGCTGCAGGAGTCCAGGGAGGCAATGCAAACAGTGGAGGAGAAGTGGGGCAGGGCATGAACAACTTGTGCCCCTGGCAGCTGGGGAAGGCACCACAGTGGTGGAAGCTCGGTGGCTGTAAGTGGGGAGCTCCTGCAGATGCCTCCGGCACTGTTGGCGGTGGGGGACCCAGGGTTGGCGACCACCCACAGATGCTGCTGGCGGCAGCAGTGGCCAGTGGGGGTCATGGGCTACCTGCAGACACTGCCGGCAGTGTTGGTGGCGAGCAGCAACCACCCACAGGCATCGCCGGCAGTGCTGGCGGCGCTTTTTTGTAAGGGGTGCACCGCCATGCTCAGGGGGTGCACGTGCACCTCCTACACATCACCCCTGGGGCAGGGAGTAGAAGGTCACAGGGGCAACTCCTGAATAGCCAAGAACAGTGAAGGAAGAGGGGGAAGAAAGATGGGATCCTGGGAGGATGAACTGACTCTGGAGATGCAGCTGGGAAGAACCGGTGGGTCTGGGGCAGAGGGAAGTCAGTTCCTACTTATAGCCAGATCCCAGAAGGCAGTTTCTGGATGGTCCCCATCACTGCATGCTTGTCTGACCGATGGAAACAGCAGTGGGGCCTGTTGCTAACCTGGGTAAGGCCCTGCTCCCAATGCTAACTGGGGAGGCTCCACATCAAGAGATGCCAGTGGGACAGCAGACGTGCCCCTTTCTCTTTGGAGCCAGAACTATAAAATGTGTCACTGGCACTTGAGGGCTGCCTCCTCCCTTCTGACAGAGCACCTTAAGTGGGACTAGCAGAACACCACCTCAGAGCCTTTTCAACCCAGCTGTGCCCCTTCCCTGACCATCTGCCAGCAAGGCTCTGTCTTATGCAGTCTTTAAATCTGCTGGCTTCTGCTGCTTGGAGCATCTTCCATCATGCCCCAGCAATAGAGAGTCTTTTAGTAAAAATAAAGCAAAAACCTCATTGTCCTGGACACTGGGAAGGGTCTGTTGTGGCTTCTGCCTTCCCAGCCCAGAAGTCTGTCTCTGGTGTTTCTCCTCCAACTTCCCTCTGGTTCTGCCAGGGGTTCTTGATTCCCAGCAAGCCATGCCCTCGTTAGCTGTCCTACAGCCCTTCAGCCAGACTAGCTACCTTCTCTTAAGAGGACAGGCCACCCTGTTACAGTGGGACGAGTTGATGGGGCTTCAAAAAGGGGGACTACCAAAATGAGGAAGCTAGTTAAAAGTCAAAACGGGTCTCTAAGGAGGTGAAAATCTTGCAAGCAACATGAGAACTGCTTAAGAACACCACGTTGGAGGCACAGAGCAAATGCATACTGCAAATCTACAAATGGAAAGTGGGCCAAAAGAAAGCCAGCAGAGTTTAATTGCAGAGCTGCAGAGGCAACAAGCAGAGAAAACACTTCTTCAAAAGATGGAAAACAAATCCTAATGGGGGAAATAAGGAGCACAAACTGGCTAATCAGATGTAAAATGGTAATAAGACAAGCTAAGAAAGAATGTGAGGAGAAACTTGCTAGAAACAGAAAGGTAACAATACAATTTCTTGTAAGTACACAGAAGTCAAGGAGCTGGCAGGGAGCCAGTTGGGCCTTTGGATGATCGGGGTGTAAAAGGGGCACGAAAGGATGACAGCACCATTGCCGAGAAACTAAAAATGCCTTCTTTGCATATGTCTTCACGGTATCAGGGAAATTACCTCACTAGATTTACTCCTCTCTAGGACAAGTCAGTGGAGCTGACACAAACGGACGGAGGTTTCAGTAGATGATGTTGTAGAGGAAACAGATAAACTAAACAGTAGCAAGTCACCAGGCTAGGAAATTTGGTCGTCACACCAGACGACAAAGCTAACCTATTTAACGACTTCTTTGCCTCCATTTTCCTGAGCAGGGACTGGATCAGCCCCCCACTGGGCCTCCTTAGACCCCAGGGGAAGCGCACCCAGGCCAAGGGCCAGGGAGGATCTAGTCAGGGAACATCTGGAGGGACTGGACGTGTTCAAATCAGCTGGTCAGGACGATCTCCACCCCCGAGTGCTGAGGGAATTGGCTGCGGTCATTGTGGGACCCCTGGCACGGCCGTACGAGCACTCGTGGTGCTCTGGTGTGGTGCCAGAAGACTGGCTCCCATCTTCAAAAAGGGGAGGAAGGAGGACCCGGGGAACTACAGGCCACTTAGTCTTACCTCGATCCTGGGGAAGCTTCTCAAGAGAATTATTCTGGCACATGTCCATGAGGGGCCGGGGGGGATATTATGCTTAGGGGAACCAACACGGGTTCATTAGGGGCAGGTCCTGTCAGACCAACCTGGTGGCCTCCTACAACCAGGTCACCAAATCCTTGGATGCAGGGGTAGCAGTGGACATCGTCTTCCTGGACTCTCACTCTGTTCTCATTAAGAAACTGGGGGCTGTGGTGTTGACACCCACAGTCAGACGTGTCGCCAGCTGGCTGGAGGGCCGCACCCAGAGAGCGGGTGGACGGGTCATGTTCGACCTGGAGGGATGTGGCCAGTGGGGTCCCCCAGGGCTCGGTCCTCGGGCCCGCACTGTTCAACATCTTCATCAGCGATTTGGACGAGGGGGTAAAAAGCACCCTGCTCAAATTCATGGATGACACTAAGATATGGGGGGATGTGGGCTCGTTAGACAGGAGGAATAGGCTGCAATTGGACCTAGACAGGTTACAGGGGTGGGCGGATGAGAACAGGATGGGATTCAACACTGACAAGTGCAAGGTGCTGCAGCTGGGGAGGAAGAACCAGCACCATACCTACAGGCTGGGAACTCCCTTCTCATCAGTGCAGAGGCAGAAAAGGATCTTGGCGTCATTGTTGATGCCAAGATGAACATGGGCCGGCAGTGTGGGGACGCAGTCAGGAAGGCCAGCCGCACCTTGTCGTGCATTCACAGACGCATCTCGAGCAGGTCCAGGGAGGTGATCCTCCCCCTCTGTGTGGCACTGGTCAGGCCACAGCTGGAGGACTGTGTCCAGGTCTGGGCACCGCACTTCCGGAGGGATGTGGACAACATGGAGAGGGTCCAGAGGAGGCTTCTCGCATGATCAGGGGCAGCAGGGCAGGCCCCACGAGAAGAGGCCGTGGCCGCCACAAGAGAAGGCTGAGGGGGGATCTTGTGGCCTGTTACAAACTAGTCAGGGGGGATCAGCAGGCACTGGGGGAATCCCTGTTCCCCCCGAGCATGACCAGGAGTGACCAGGAATAACGGTCACAAGCTGGCAGAGGGGAGATTCAGGCTAGATATCAGAAGGCGCGACTTCACAGTCAGGGCAGCTAGGATCTGGAACCAGCTTCCAAAAGAAGTGGTGCAGGCTCCTACCCTGGGGGTCTTTAAGACAAGGCTAGACAATCACCTTGCTGGGGTCGTTTGACCCCAGTACTCTTTCCTGCCATGGCAGGGGGTCGGACTTGATGATCTGCTCAGGTCCGTTTCGACCCAACCAACTACGAAACTAGGCCCTGATGGCATTCACCCTAGGGTCCTGAAGGAGCTCAGACAGGAAACTGCCAAATTCTTAACTGTAGTATTCAACTAAACACAGCCTCAGCACCAGAGGACTGGAAGGGCCAATGCAAGTCCCATAGTTAAAAAGGGCTCTAGAAGGGACCTGGGGAACTATAGGCCGATGAGTCTAACTTCTGCTCCTAGAAAACTGGTACAAACTACAATAAAAAAAATTGTCCGGCACATGGATGAACGCAACTCGCTAGGGAGGAATCAACGTGGTTGTGCCCAGGGTAAATCATGCCTCACCAACCTACTGGAGGTCTTGGAGGGGGGGAGCAGAGGGACCCAGCTGACAGTATATCTGGACTCCCAAAAGGCTTTGGACAAACTCCCCCTTCAGAGGCTCTTACTGAAGTTAGGTAGTGATGGGATTACAGGGATGATATGTCAGTGGATTGGAAACTGGCTTCAAGATAGAAAACCATGAGTGAGTCTCAAGGGTCAGTTTTGGGGCTGGGGAGAAGTGAACAGTGGAGTCTCCCTGGGATCTGTGCTGGGACCAGGGCTGTTAAGCACACTCATAAATGATCTGGGAATGGGGGTGAGTAGTGAAGTGGCTAGAGTTGTGGATGACACAAAATTAGTCAAAGTCGTAAAGACCAAGGTGGACTGCAAGGAGCTGCAGAAAGATCTGGCATGACTGAGCAAAGGGGCAAGTGGCTGGCAGATGAAATTCAGTGTAGATTATTGTAAAGTGCTGCACTGGGCAAAAGTAGCCCAGACTAGACATCCACTTCAAGGAGCTCTGCTTGAGCTGTTACCACACAGGAAAGAGATCTGGGAGTCACTGGGGATAGTTTGCTAAAAATAGCAGCTCCGGGCTCAACACACCATCAAAAATGCACACAAAACATTAAGGATGATGAAGAAGGGAAGTGTGAAGAAAATGGTAAGTCTCATAATGCCCTTTTATAAAGCCCCGGTGCGTCCACACCTTGAATACTGTGCTCAGCGCCGGTCCCTGCACCTCAGCCAGGATCGAGATGCCCTGGAGAAGGGCCAGAGAAGGGCAGCGAGGATGAGTAGGGGCATGGAGGGAAAGATGGAAGAAGCCAGGCCTCTTCATTTTGGAAAAAAGGCCCATTAGAGGGGACATGATAAGAGTTTACAAAATACTAAACGGTGAGCAGAAAGTAAATAGGTATTTATTATTTACTATTTCTCTCAATACAATAACTAAGGGCCACTAAATGAAACTAGTAGATAGTAAATTTAAAACTAAGAAAAGGAAATTCTTTCACGCAGTGTATAATTAAGACCTCATTGCCACAAGATACCGTGGAAGCTAACAGTTTAACAAGATTAAAAAAGTGATTAGACAAATTCTCAGAGGAAAGATGCATCAGTAGCTATTGAGCATGGAGTGAGGAGCACAGCCTCTGAATCAGAACTTCCTAGACCTTGAATGCTGGAGGATATTAGGAGGAGAGAAACAGTGGACAAACCCTGGTCAGACCCAGTTCACTCTCCCTTTCAGCATGCACTCTCTGCCCCTATGGGACACAGGAGACCGGGCAAGATGAACCTACGGTCTCCCCCAGTAAATGGCAATACCCATGTTCTTGTGGCTGTGCCAGAGACAGCGTAAGCTCTCGCTATAACACAGAGCGGGTCTATGTCAACGGCACAGCCTCTGGGACTGGAGGATCTTGACAGACACAAGTCTGTACTGGAACCGGCGCAAACCTGGAAACCCTCGTGAAGGGCACCAGAAACCTCGTATTGCATCAGCCCAGTGGTAGAACAATGGGCGTCAAGGACTGTTCCTTGTTTCTCACTTAGAAACCGCGGCTCTGCTGCGGGCACTAACTGATCTAAGGCCTTTCACAATGTCCTGGCCAGCAAAAGGCTGTCTCTGCCTACACAGCTCTGCCATCAGGGATCTTGGAATCAGAGCCACAGAGATTTGAAGGGTCATCTACTCCAAGCCCTGCCCAGGCACAGGCCTTGCTGTTCCACATTCTCATGCGCCTGCTTCTTGAAAACATCCTAGACACGAGATTGTAGAGCTGCCCGGGGCACTCGCTCACCACTCTTCTACAGTCTGCAAGTTAGGAGGCTTCCCAGTGAGTTAACATAACTTTGCTTTCCTGTAGTTTAAACCCACTGCCTTTTCATCTGCCTTCTCTGGTACAAGAGAAAAGCTTCTCCCACATCTTTATGGCAGCCTCTCAAGTATCTGAAAACTGCTTTCAAGACCCTTCTCCAACCTTTTCTCCAATGCTTCGTCATCCTTTCAGCAGAAAGCCTATTTTTGCTATCATCTTCATTGGTTACCTCTGTATCCACTCTAGTTTTCCTACATCCTTCTTAAAACTTAGAACAAAAAACTGGATAGTTTTAACTGAGGCACAACCATCACCGGGTAGAGTAGATCTATCATCTTCTATATTTTACAGATAATGCTTCTGCTAAAGCACCAAATTTATATTTTTGCCACATCACACTGCTGATGTCATGGAGTTTCTAATCCCCACAGCCCCCAGGTCCTTGTCATCAGCAGCGCTACAGCCAAGCCAGTTATCTACCCTATTCTGCATTTTGCATCCGATTTTCTTCCCCACATGCAGCATCCCAGCCATCTACCTCAGTAAGCTCTAATTACAAAGGCCTTCCCTGTCAAGTACTGTTCAGGTGGTTAGGTGCCACTCAGGCAGAACAAGCACTTGGTTGTGAGGAGACGGAAGGATAACCTACATCATGGTCCAGTCCAGATGGGGCTCTGAACCATAGGACCCTGGAAGATCTTTGCCAGGTGCATCAAACCCAAAGTTAAAGGAAACATAATTAATATAGAGCTACAAGCTACCTAGAGTTAAAAACAGGAGGAAAAGCAGCTAGGAAGGGTTTTTGCAGGTGTAGACTCATATGCTCTCAGGCACCGTCCGATGGAAAGCAAAAAACTGAGATGGCTGTAGACTGCACAGTTAATGTCAGATTCACTGTAGCTGATTCGTTTCTGCCTTTGGCTTATGAAATATTTCACACAGTACCAGCCAACTACCAGGTCTACAGATTCCTGGAACTCATTCCTAGGGGAAAAGATGAACTGAGGTGCTCTACAGTTGGCTGGACCCAAATGCTGGACAATGCTGTGTGTGGAGCTCTGCAGAGCACTGGACCTGGCAGCAGCTTCCATGAGTTCTCAATTGAAGGCAGGGGATTTTATCCCTCAGTAAGCCCCCTTTCATGCTGCCCTGGCTAAAAGCTATATGGGCTTTAACAGGCCTGAAGTCTGTTCTTATTTTATTGCTTGTCACAACAATTATTTATTCCTTGCAGGCCAGCTCGAAGGGTACAAATCCTACCCCTTCTTTCAAGGACAAATGCTGCAGGCAGTTACCCATCACTCACTTCAGCAGGATTGTCCTTGCATCCATTTCAGCATTCTCACCACCAGGAACATCAAACTTATTAGTCAGCGTCAGAGACACTTCAGTCTTTGCTAGCATTTCCTTGTTGGGGTCATTAATACTGCCAGTCCCTTCCCCTGGGAGAAATAAAGAGAGGAGAGTTATTGGTGGAGGAACCTGTTTTCCCACAGGCAGGTGAGAAGATTGCACTCTTCACCTTCTCGAGCACTGCTGTAGGTCTCCAGTATTTTTTAGCCAGCACACTACAGAAAAAACAATATTGCTGTGTAGCGGGGTACTGGGAGGTTCCTGCTCCTTGAAGAGAGCCGGCAGCCTCAGAGGCTGCTTGCAGGTGGCAGAGGGGAACTGATAAGGGACTCACTTGACTGGAAGAGGGCTCAGGAGGGAGCTATATAAGCCCAGAGCCTGCACCGATCAGGGAGTCTCTCCCCAGCAACCATGAAGCGAGGAGCTCCTGGCTGCAGGGTAGCAGGACTCCTGAAGGGCCCTGGATTTAGTTAAACTGCTCTGCAAGCCTGGGGACAGAGGCAAGTTCCCTGGGCAGAGAAAAGGCTGGATTACAGGCTTTGTCTTAGATTAACTCTAGAGGTCTGAGGTGCCTACTAGAGTGTCCCTGTGCCCAGGGAAGGGCTGTGTGGGACTCGAGGGTCTGAGAGCCTAAAGGGGCTGAGTGCAGAGGCAAGGGAACAGTCCTGGGCTGGCAGGTACGCCCTCTGGGAGATGAGGGAAGTATGAGGGCTGCGTCTGCTGTTTGTTGTGTTTCTGTTAGAGCTCGGGGGCTTATGGTTTACGTGACTGTTTATATATCAGTGGTTTGGGCTGGGTCTGCAAGGGGTGGTTTCAGAGGTCCCATTACTGCCCAAAGGGCACATGATCGCTGTGAGCCCTGCCGGGGCAGGCTCAAGGCTGGAGTTTCTGTGGAGCCCAGAGAGCGGCATAGTGCAAGGCTGCAGAGCCACATGGGGCCAGGGGCCAGCACCTGAGCGGGGCGCAGCACGACAGGGGCCAGCAGCCTGGGAACCGAAAAGGACAAACTAGAGCTAGGGCCTCAAAGCCGGGCATGACGCAATGGGCTGGGCTAGAAGGCCTAGCTGAGAGGAAAAGGGTGGCAGCCGAGGAGGTCAAAGCCCAACAAGTGGACAATGATACTATAACATTTGCGAGGTTTGGGGCATGGTGTAAGGGAGGAAAAGAGCTACATAATTTGCCTTTCAGGCTACAGGTGCTCTATAGGGTCCTAGTCAGGCTGAGAGGAACCTATCAGGCCAGAGGGCTGGCTTGAGACCCAGTGGGACATTATTAGGAGTAAGATTCATTCTAAGGCCTGTTGGCAGCCTCCCTTAATCAACCTTTAATATTAAGAGCAAGGTGTAGTGGATGAACAATCAGGGGAGAGTGGCAGTAGGGTCTGAGCCGGGCAAAAGCTGCAGAGCTACTAGGGGGCGTCAGCCGCCCCTGTGGCCATGAGACCTGTTGCATCATATTTTAAAAGGCTATTTTTAAAGATTCAGTACCCTTGTCCATTCAAATAAGGCATGAGAGTTCATAAATATCTCAATTCCAAAAGATCCTTCTACAAAACAGGGCACACCAGGCTTGATTTTCCTGATATTTCTAGGATAAAAAGCAGGAGGAGGAAACATCTAACACCTTTCAGACCTTTATACATCATGAAGCAGTAAACAAAAGCTGAAACCCATTTTTAGCGAGACTTTTCAGGTTACATTTAGAACAGGTTAACACTAAGGTCTTTATTTCTACCTAACACCATGGGGCAAGGGTAAGAAGGTAAAAAGTTCCATCACTTATTTCTGCATTTTAATGGATATGCAAACGAAACAAGTATAAATAGTCAATTTTTTATCTTGGACATGCCAGAGATCTACTCCAGGACCAGTGCTGGTCAACAAACAGTAATAATCTGGAAACAGGCTGAATAGGGAACTTAGAGCTGTCTGCTCTGGCACTTTTCTTACAAAATTTTTTAAAAATGTTGAACAAAGAAAGAAGCAGCTAATTAATATGTGGGAATAAGGCAAACATCTGACTCCACACTCCTCACATGAGAAGGGAACAAGCTCCATGAGTGGAATAATCTAGTGCCAACTCCCCATCCAAGCACCAGGGCCCCCGACAGGACATGTCCCTCGCATAAAATGACAACAGCTCACCTATCAGAGACTCAATTGTGGGTACTTCCCCCAGATCATCCAGCAACTCGTGAATCGGATCGTTGTGCTCAGGAGCAATTGCATCTTGATGGTCTAAGAGCAACTAAATCAACAGAGAGAAACACAGAAACAAGTCACTGGGTTGTTCATCTGGGGCCATATTTCAGCCAGTGTAAAGTGATGTGATATGGGTCTGGTGTTCTCGCATCGTTTCATACTATTCCAAGGGAAATATGAACAGACAAAAGGCCTGGCCCAGTCACGTGAGGTGCAAAACAACTAGTCATGTGACCTTAAAAGAAAAAACAATTTCATAGGCTATAAGGAGGTAAATTATTAACCTTAACACATACAGACCATTCAAAAGCTGCTGTCTTTTATTTTGAACAATAAGGGCCTCATTAACACGTTAAGCTGTGAGCCACACACTTCGATGGGTATCAGCTAGCTGACCCTGGAGCGGTCCACCCTCCTGGTCCAGGATTCCCCCTGCCCTTAGGGTTAACCTACCTGCCCAGGCTGTGCAGCTGTGGGGCTGCAGGCCCCAGCAGAGAGCAGAGAGGCTAACCTTTCCTGGCCTGCTCTCCTCCTCCCCACCATAGACAGGATGGAGGATGAAACCCAAAGAGAGCTGGAAGTGTTACATAACCAAGGCCAAGTGAGAGGAACAAGTGCTGCCAACGATGAATGATGATGGATGTGGTCAACCGGTGCTTATGCAGCTGGTGCCGCCAGGCAGGCTTTGGGTTTCTTGATAATGACCCATGCTTTCGGGCGGGGGACTTGCTGGGGTGGGATGGGCTTCATCTCTCTCCTAAAGGCAAGCGTGTCTTCTCTTTCAGGTTGGCTGATCTTGTACGGCGAGCTTTAAACTAGCCTCGCCAGGGGAGGGGGCCGCAGGAAGACGAGGAGACACTGTCCGAGCAAGACAGGTGACAAAGACAAGGAGTGCTAAGGTAAGGAACGGGGGTCCAGACAGTCCCCCTAAACCAGGGGTGGCACACACAGTCTTGCAAGGCCTTAAATGCCTATATACCAATGCTCGCAGTATGGGGAATAAACAGGAGGAGCTCGCCCTCAGAATAGCTAGTTCAAACCCAGATGTCA
>NW_017728911.1:42158900-42160533 GCF_001723895.1 Crocodylus porosus | reverse complement strand
CACTACACATCCTCTGCCAGCAGAATGGGGTCAGAGGAAGGGCAGGCTGAAGTGCTCTGGGTTAAGATTCAAGGGGACCGTGGGGAGAGCGATTTGACGGTGGGGGTCTACTACAGACCCCCCAGCCAAGGGGAGGAGCTGGACCGGGAATTTTTGGTCCAGCTTGCAGTGGCACTTAAGGCAAGGGATGTAGTTGTCATGGGTGATTTTAATTACCGGGACATCTGCTGGGAGGAGCAGTCAGCCAGGATGGACCATTCTAGGAGGTTCCTAGCTGAGATGCAGAACCTCCACTTAATGCAGGAGGTGCACGGTCCCACCAGAGGAAACGCCCTGTTGGACCTGGTCCTGGCCCTGGCCACAGGCAACGACCTGGTCAGGCGCCTCCAGGTCCTCAACCACCTGGGCGATAGCGATCATCACTTGCTGGAATTCACCCTCCAGCGCAGGGTGTCAAGAGCCTGCAGCAAAACGGCAGCCCTAGACTTCAGGAGGGCCAACTTCAACAAGTTAAGGAGACTAGTGGGAGAGGCACTGGGGTCCTTGAGGGCAGGGGAACTCAGTGTCCAGGATGAGTGGTTGTTCCTTAAGGAAACGATACTCAGGGCCCAAGGGGTGACCATCCCAACAAGAAGCAAAGGGGGCATGAGTGCCCGAAAGCCCCCCTGGCTTACCAAGGGCGTCCGGGAATGCCTGCTTACCAAAAAGGCGGCGTATGCCCAGTGGAAGGGGGGTGCTATCTCCAAAGAGGAGTATAACTCCTCTGCTCGGGCCTGTAGGGGGGCTGTCAGGAAAGCTCAGGCAGACATAGAGCTAGGACTAGCGTCCAAGATCAAGGATAATAAAAAGTCCTTTTTCAAATATATAGGGAGGATGAAGAAGGCACCGGGTAATGTGGGGCCCCTGCAAAGTACGCTGGGCAATCTGGTGGTTGCGCCAGGGGAGAAAGCGGAACTCAACCAATTCTTCACCTCCGTTTTCTTGGGCAGGGACCGGGACCTCCCTGCTGTGATGCCAGACAGACTCGAGGGGAACGCCTCCAGACCTCAGGTTGGGGAGGACCGGGTTAGAGAGCTTCTGGAGGGGCTGGATGTGTTCAAGTCAGCGGGTCCAGATGCTCTCCACCCCAGGGTGTTGAGGGAGCTAGCTGGGGTTATTGCAGGGCGCTTGGCATGGCTTTACGAGTGCTCATGGTGCTCGGGTCAGGTGCCAGATGACTGGAAGATAGCTAACATGGTCCCCATCTTTAAAATGGGAAGAGAGAGGACCCGGGCAACTATAGGCCCATCAGTCTTACCTCTATCCTTGGGAAATTCTTTGAGAAGATCCTCAAGGAGCACATCCGTGATGGGCCGGCTTCAGGGATGATGCTCAAGGGCAACCAGCACGGTATCATTAGGGGCAGGTCATGTCAGACCAACCTGATTGCCTTTTATGATCAGGTCACAAAGGCAATGGACGCAGGTGTCGCCGTGGACGTAGTCTTTCTTGACTTCAGCAAGGCCTCTGACACCGTCTCCCACCCCATCCTCATTAAAAAACTAGGCGACTGTGGCTTTGGTGCCTACAGTCAGATGGATTGCAGATTGGCTCAAGGGTCGTACTCAGAGGGTGGTGGTGGACGGGTCATATT
>NW_017728911.1:42151797-42158615 GCF_001723895.1 Crocodylus porosus | reverse complement strand
GACCAGAAGGGTTTAGGGGAGACACTGTTTTCCCTCCCACCCCCTGGCATGACAAGGAACAATGGACACAAATTATTAGAGAGTAGGTTTAGATTAGACATCTGCAAGAACTACTTCACAGTTAGGGCGGCTAGGAGCTGGAACGAACTTCCTAGGGAAGTAGTGCTGGCTCCTACCCTGGGGGTCTTTAAGAAGAGTCTTGATGACTATCTGGCTGGACTCATTTGAGTCCAGTCTTTTCTCCCGCCCAGGTGGGGGGTCGGGGTTGAAGATCTACAAGGTCCCTTCGACCCGACTGCTATGATTCTATGGATGTGACCTGCACACAGTGTTGATGATATACGGATGTGTGTGGATGCATGATTCTTTGTATATAATTATATATACACACATGCATACTGAGGGGTTGTTACAGTGTCTCCAGGGTACTATACCTACCTTCAGCAAAGATACAACAGAGGAAGTTAGGGCCTTTTACCTGGCCCTAGCTATGGGACTCTTCAGCCTGGAAAAGTACAGGCTCAGGGGTGATCTAGTGGCCACCTGCAAGTTTAGCGGGGCGCTCACCAGGATCTGGGGGAACATCTAAACTATGAAACTATCTGTTCACCAGAGCACCCCAAGGGATGACAAGACTGAACGATTACAAACTCCTCTGTGACCGTTTCAGGCTGGACATACGGAAGAATTTCTTCACTGTCCGAGCCCCCAAGGGCTGGAACAGACTGCTGCCAGAGGTGGTTCAAGCACCTACTTTGAACACCTTCAAGAGCAAATTGGATGTCTATCTTGCTGGGATCCTATGACCCCAGCTGACTTCCTGCCCCTGTGGCAGGGGGCTGGACTCGATGATCTCCCGAGGTCCCTTCCAGCCCGAACATCTCTGAAATCTACGAAACCTACCAAGTAACTTGCATTTAAAACTAACTGTAGCAGGGCACTAAGGTGCCTGCTACTGACAGCAGTAATATAGACTCAGCTGCCAGTCACCAGGGCAGCCCAGGTGCGGGGTGCCGGGGCAACCAGCCTGGTCAGCTGACCAGAAGCGGGCCGGGCCCGGCCCGTATAACAACAGCCAGGCTGAGGCCGGAGGTCAGTTCCCCTCTGGCTGCGGCAGAAGCGGGTAGAAGAAAGAAGCCCGGTGGCCTGAGCAGCTTCCGTTGGAAGTAGACCGGGTGGAGGAAGCCCTGGTAGGGATTTTTGGGAGGAGAAACTCCTTGATGGTTTAGAGTTTATGTTTAGCCAGGTGGCTTAGTTCCTGAGTTGTAGCCAGTTGGCTTATGATATTGTTTTGTTGTTTGTTGTTAAGACCGGAGGACCGGGCGAGGCTGTAGGGGTTGGAGGAGACCTCAGGGGAGCTCCCCAGTAGCATGGGGGGGTTCCTGGCACCACAGAGGGTGCCACGTTTTGGGGGTGTCCCGACCCCGGCCCCAGTGGGGCAGTATCGGGAGAAGCCCAGTGTGGGGCGCAGGCGAAAGGCCCAGTGGGGCACAAGACCCAGAGAAAGGGGTCTGGGGACCAGGTAAGGCTGAGGCCGCCTGAGCCCCAATTGAGAAAAGCCCCAGGGGGCGTAGGGCCCAAAAGGAGGGTCTGGGGGCCAGGTGAGACTGAGGCCGCCTGAGCCCTGATTCTGGGAAGCCCGAGTCGGGCGTAGGATCCGAAAAGGGGTCCGGGGGCCAGGCACGGCTACGGCCACCTGTGCCTTGACTGCAGGAATCACACGGAGGTAGGCCCTAGTGCAGGCGGGTGTGAGCGCAGGAGAGCGCGGGGAGCGCAGAGAGACAGGCTCCAGTGCGGGCGAGAGCGCGGAGAGACAGGCCCCATGGGGCACTGTCTGTGCGGAAGAAGCCCCAGAAGGGGTCGAGCCTGTTGAGAGGCTCCGGGAGAGGGCACGTACAGTGAGAGCCCCTGGAGAGGAGTCCTAGGAGCAGGCATCTAGGGACACAAAGGCCCCGGAAGGGCGAACACGTAGAGGGAAGCCCAGGAGAGGGCAAGAGCGTAGAGAAGGGCCCGGTGGGGCTATTAGGCGAAGGCAGGCCAGGAAAGCGTCCATGAGGGCATGGGCCTTAGGAACAGACTCAACAACGTCCGGAATATCTGAGAGGCTTGGGGCGTGGTATTAGGGGTGGTAGGAGCCACGCATAGCCCATAAGGCAGAGTGCACCTAATCAATCTAGGGAAGCAAGGGCCAGAATTAATACTAGCACCATGTCCAAGGAGACAGAAGGCAGCCTCCCTTATAAACTATTGAACCAAAGACGTGGCAGGAGAGAACGAGGGTGCTCAACGGACAACTTGGCATGGTAGGGGGGCCAGGAGAGATCACGGCCGCTCCTGGGTCCCTGCCCTGTGACACCAACCAATAACAAATTAGTCAGAAGAGCCAGAAGAAATGTAATTGGTGCATACTCACAGTGTGTGTATTGATGATTTCACCAATGGAAATATAAATCACTGGTTTCGTGAGAGTCACCAAGTCAGAATATTCATCAATGTTAAATTTATCCTGTAGCTCAGGGACCTCGCAGGCAGCCTGAAAGAAACGTCTTCAGACAAACAAACGAGGAAACAGGTAAAAACCTCAACATCACAATCCTGCAATTCAGAATCACTGACACAACCAGAATCTTGCTGCAGTACCGTATATTGATATTTGGTGTGTCGGCTTTTAGTGTACCTATTACAATGCATTATGCTATATTGAGGATGCTCCCAAGAGCACATGGACAGGTGATAATCTGCTTTTTGAACAACCACGCTGGGGCTGTGAAAATACAGAAAGTCAGAGCAGGCTAACTGCATCATACTTTAGTACTATTATATTAAGGTGAACAGCAGAGACTCTTTTCAGTGGTCATACTGACGATATTATCAGCGCATACCGATGCACGCTTTAAATCTAGCTAGCACAGGTAGCTTCTTTTTGTTATTTTAAGCCTGCTTCTTGATAATTTTCTTTTGTGTTCCCTAGTTCTGCTGTTGTTCTTTTTCTCCTAGAATACAATTAACTTGTGGAACTCACTGCCACAAGATATTAGAGGCTGACAATTTAACCAGGTTCAAAAGAACATCAGACAAATTCATGAAGGAATTTGGGGGGAGTTTAGGTCCAGCAGTGGATGTTAAACATAATAACTAAGGTTGCAAACTCTAGATTTGAACTCCCGAGGCTCTGAATGCTGGAAGCCGCGAGGCAATGAAGGGCTGGGAAACAGGCCAGTCTGGATGAGTCCTATGTAAACACTCTTTCCGTTGGTCTCCATTCTGGGCCACTTTGAGAGATAAAATGCTGGGCTAGATGGCTCTGTGGTCTGACATTTTTGTCAAATGGCTCTAACATTTTTATGTTTTTATGACATAGAAGCATGGCATTCAAAGTGGGCTACCAGCCAGAGGACAAACCTTTCAAGGACTGAGTAAATGCTGTGGTTGCTAGCATGTGTCACCATGTTGTCAATGCTCATTGTCACAGACCCATCCATGGGGGTACCCCAAGAGTCCCAAGTTTCTCCCTGCTTTCCCCAAGAAACAGACCAAGGCTCGCCCTCAAATAACTCTGTATCCCTGCAAGCTTCAGCTCCATTGCCTTTCAACTGGACCCCGCAGCTGCAACAAGGGAATCTCAGCCAGCTCCAAGTGATTACTCTTTGCATTGTACACCTATTCTCTCCATGGAAGGAGCTGGCCTGGGACATCACTTGCCCTGAGATCCCATTTTACCACAGACAAACAGTAAGGTAACAAACCAGCAAAAGGACTTATTCTGTAGAAGAAAAGAAAAAAATGACCATATAGCTTGAAGGCAGAGAATACAAAACCAGGTATAATTTCTCACTCTCTTTCCCGACTAACACACCATCCTCCAGAAAGTCCCATCAGAGTTCCTAGACTTCAGCCCTCCTGATGAGTTTGCTGGCCCATGACCACTGGGGACCTCGCCTCACTAGAAGGCCTGGGATGATCCAAACACCACAGCTATCTCCTAAGTAGCTCCTAAATACCTTCACACCAGTCCTCCACTGGCATTGTTCTCTTTCCTGAGAAGTCTGGGAACTTTACAGAAATGTCTTTTCTTCCTGAGGAATCTGGAATTCCTCTAATTAAACCCCCTGAGATGCCTTCGTTATTGTGGGGTTGACTTTTTCCCATGACAAGCAGACAATACCTTGGGTACACAGGCCAACAACAGGCCTTTCCATCTGGGTTTGGGAGTGCCAATTGCTGTCGCACTAGTAACACAATTGGCAAGAGATAACTAGCAGTTTTGCCTTCTCCCTTTTCTTTAGCTAGGCATTCCTCAGATCTTTTGACACACACACACTCTTGACTACAGACCTGGCCATAATCTCTGACTAAAATTGTAAAGACAGCTACAGACAGCATAACATATTCCATGCAGTGATAAAAGTGACAGACTAATACAGCATAGCATTGACTTTTGAAAGAGATTAACCATAAGGTCAGTTAAATCAGTCTTGGGGTAGATGTCTCAGAGATAACAGCAGGTTTGTGATGCTCATTACTGCTGCTAGCTAGACTACAGCCAGGTCAGGGAGGCCTTCCTGTGCTACACTCCTACCATTACTTTGCTGTGTAAGCATACCCAAAGCGACATTCCTAAAATCAGGAAATGAATCAGTGTTAGAGGCAGGACAGACCATGGGTCCTCCTGAAGGCCACCTCTGTGCATCACTCCCAAACCTACCACTTCACTACCAGCACTGCCGAACACCCATGGCTCCACAGACCTTGGCCACCCCCAGAAGCTTCCAGCACTTCTGAAGAAGTGGAGCACTTAACAAATGAGAAGCACATTGGGCACCTGTGACACTTCTGGCATAAGTTAAATGCCAAGCACTGTACAGGAAGTCTTTGATTGGGGCAGCAATACAGCCCAGTTTGCCTGGATGGTATTCAAACACCTTTACCACAAAACAGCTCTCTCCCTGCAGTGCTGTGCTTTGTTCTCCAGACACCTTCCATCTTCCAGAACAAGTGGGGACAAGCTATGTCAGGCAGGCTGGAGCCTCACCCACTATACAAACCTGAGCATCTGCTCTGCTTTACCACCCAGGCACCATCCACTCTTCCAAAGGTCTTCCCTAAAAGCAAGATTTGGAAGCTGCTTCCTTTTCCCAGCTCTGCAATAACACATGCAAACCTCCCTATGCCAACATTACCATCTGTTCAGAGGCTGTTCACTTAGCAGAGACTGAGCCACTCCAGTGCACGCTTACTAGCCTGGTTTCTTTGCAGTATAACCCTCCTCAATCCCCCCCAACCAATTAGCTGGAATCGCCTACCTGAATTTCTGGTGGGACTGAGAGAGATACTCATTAATGATGCTTAGATGTGCATTGTCTCCCATGAACATCTTATTGGATGCAGCATGTTGCAGCATCTTTGCAATGGAGCCAAGGTTTCTGCGCTGGTCTGTGGTCAGCTGACCTCCAGCTGAAAGGTCAATGATGTCAAATGCATCTGGAGCAACAATGGCTGGGTTCATGTAGCGATAATACAGTAAGTTGCCAACAATCTGGGAAAAGTGGAGCAGAGAAATGTGTCAAATACCAGTGAAGCGGACTGATGGATTTTTGTAGCCAGCAGGGTCGATTTGCACCTTATAGACTTGTACAGAACTACTTTGAATAGGCTCAGAGTATTCTCACTTGTATCCGTTATACGTCCCACTCAGGACTGAGGCCCTGTTGTGTTAAGGATTATAGGAACATACAGTAAAAAACAGTGCCGTGTCCCAAAGTACCATGTTTTGGACAAATAACCAGGGAAGAATACAAGAGCCTTGCTCAGGCATGCAGAGATGAAGTCAGGAAGGCCAAAGTGCAATTGGAGTTGCAGCTAGCAAGGGACATGAAGGGTAACAAGGTGGCTTTCTACATATGTCAGCAACAAGAGGAAGATTAGAGAAAGTGGGGGTCCTTTACTGAATGGGGGAAGACAACCTAGTGACAGATAAGGAGGAAAAGGCTGAAGTGCTCAATGCCTTCTTCACCTCAGTCCTAATGGGCAAGGTCAGCTCCCAGACTGTTGTACCAGCCAGCACAGTTAGGGGAGGAGGCATAGACAGAGGGAAGAAATATTATTGGGGGGGGGGGTGCGCTGAGCATGTGTATGCTTGTGCAGGTGCATGCACACTCCCCCCAGCAGGTAAGTCTGTCATGGGGAAGGGGCATGGGGAGGTGCAGATTGTGGCCCCCATGGTGAGGGAGGGAGTGGGGCAGAGGCAGCAGCTGCGGTGAATGGGGCCCCGGGGCCAGGGTGGGTCGTGGGATGCTCAGAGCCCAGGTGGCTTTTCCAGGGGAAGGCAGAGGGGCAGGGGGTCTCCTGCTGCTGCGTGCACCCCAGCAGAGGCTGGGGGGGCATGTGCCCCCCTGATCCGTGTGCAGGGTGGAAGCAAGCTGCCACTGCAGGCTGGGACCTGCACTCTGTGCACAGCAGGCACACGGCACTGCACCACCCCAGGGGGGTAGCAGCAGTGTGGCATTGAGCCCACCTCCACCCTGCACACATTGGGAGGGCACGTGCCCGCAAGGCCTCTGCCAGGGTGAGTGCAGCGGCAGGAGCCCCCTTGCACCCCTCGATGAGCTGCCTTAGCTCTGAGCATCCCATGACTCGCCCTGGCCCCCAGGCCCCATTCACCGTAGCCCCTGCCCCACCTCTGGGGTGTGTGTGTGTGTGTGTGTGTGTGTGTGTGTGTGTGTGTGTGTGTGTGTGTGTGTGTGTGTGTGTGTGTGTGTGTGTGTGTGTCTCTCCAATGTTCCTTCCCCACAACAGACTTACCTGCTGGGCTGGGGACT
>NW_017728911.1:42141248-42151697 GCF_001723895.1 Crocodylus porosus | reverse complement strand
CCCTGGCCCCCAGGCCCCATTCACCGTAGCCCCTGCCCCACCTCTGGGGTGTGTGTGTGTGTGTGTGTGTGTGTGTGTGTGTGTGTGTGTGTCTGTGTGTGTGTGTCTGTGTGTGTGTGTCTGTGTGTGTGTCTCTCCAATGTTCCTTCCCCACAACAGACTTACCTGCTGGGCTGGGGACTGCACCACATGCCACCAGGCTGCAACCTCTGGCTGTGTGTCTGTGTGCACCCCTCCACCTGCTGCAGCTGCCTGGAGCCCCATTAACCCTGGCCTTCCATAGCCTATGGGAGAAGGTGAGCAGCCCTCAGTGGTGAAAGAACAGGTTAGGGACTACTTAGAAAAGCTGAACGTGTAAAAGTCCATGGGGCAGGATGGGATGTACCCGAGGGTGCTGAGGGAGTCGACTGATGTGATTGCAGAGCCACTGGCCAACGTCTTTGAAAACTCACGGTGATGAGGAGAGGTCCCGGATGATTAGAAATTGGCAAACATAGTGATTATCTTGAAGAAAGGGAAGAAGAAGGATCCAGGGAACTACAGACCAGTCAGCCTCACCTCAGTCCCTGGAAAAACCATGGAGCAGATCCACAAGGAATCCATTTCTAAGCACTTGGAGGAGAAAAGGTGGTTAGAAACAGTCAGCATGAATTCACTAAGGGCAAGTCATGCCTGACCAACCTGATCGCCGTCTATGATGAGGTGACTGGCTCTGTGGATGCAGGGAGACTGATAGATATGGTGTACCTTGATTTTAGCAAGGCTTTTGATATAGTCTCCCACAACATTCTCCCAGGCAAGCTAAGAAAGTATGGGCTGGATGAACGGACTGTAAGGAAGACAGAAAACTGGCTGGAGTTTTGGGCTCAGAGAATAGTAATCGCTAGCTTGATGTCTAGCTGGCAGTTGGTATCAAGTGGTGTGCCCCAGGGATCAGTCCTGGGGCCAGTTTTGTTCAATGTCTTCATCAGCAACCTGGAAGATGGCACAGAGCACGCCCTCAGCAAGTTTGCAGATGACACCAAGCTGGGGGAAGTAGTAGATACTAGGGGTGTGTGAAGTGGGCCGTATTTGATTCGGATTTGGCCTGATTCGGGGGACAGTTATACGATTCGTTGATTCAGATCACTGTCCTGATTTGATTTGGCTGAATCTGAAGATTCGATTCCAACTTGGAGAATCAGCAATTTGACCATAGACAGTTCTATATGGTCTTTCTACATACCTCAAGGTACCAGGCATGGCTCGTGAACACTGAGATGGTGGGGTGGATGGAGCGGCCCACAGGAGTGCGGGGGGGCCCTCTGCGTGCTCGGTGGCAGACCTCCCCCACCGGTTCAGCGATCAGCCACGGCGGGGACCCTGGGTGCCCCCCCAGACCCAGGAGGTACCAGCTGCCGAGCTGGGGGCAGGTCCCCCATGTGCTCCGTGGAGGACCCGGAAGTGGACTTCTGGTCCACTTCCAGGTCTGCCACCAAGCACGCTGGGGACCCCACCCCGCACTCCCGTGGGACACTCCATCTGCTCCACCATCTCAGCATTCACAAGCCACCTGGTACCTTAAGGTATATAGAAAAAACATATAAAGCTGTGTTTATGTCCGAATCGTTGAATCTCTCCAGATCAATTTGGAGATGTTCCAATTCGATTCAGGGAGATTGAAGGGTTGCCTGATTCAATTCGGATTCAGAGATTCAGCTGCTGAATCGGACTGAATCTCTGCCAAATCAAATCAGTGACAGGGGCTTCACACAGCCCTAGTAGATATGCTAGAGCAGGGGCAGGCAATTATTTTGGGCAGAGGGCTGTTTACTGAGTTTTGGCAAGCCATCGAGGGCCACGTGACAGGCAGCCCAGGGCAGATAAATATTAATTTTTAAAATTTTTTAGGGGCCCTGCAGGCTGGATGGAATGGCCTGACGGTCCAAATCTGGACCCCGGACCACATTTTGCCCACCCTTGTGCTAGAGGGTAGGGCTAGGATCCTGAGTGACCTAAACAAATTGGAGGATTGAGTCAAAAGGAATCTCATGAGGTTCAACAAGGACAAGTGCAAAGTCCTGCACTTAGGACAGAGCAATCCCTTGCACCAGTGCAGCCTGGGGGTTGACAGGCTGGGCAGCAGCTCTGCAGAAAAGGACCTGGGGGGACAGTGAACAGCAAGCTGAATATAAGCCGGCAGTGTGCCCTTGTTGCCAAGAAGGCAAACAGCATCCTGGGCTGCACTGGGAGGAGCTTTGCCAGTAGGTCCAGGGCAGTGATCATTCACTTCTAGTCAGCACTGGTAAAGCCACATCTGGAGTCCCGGGTCCAGTTTTGGGCCCCTCACTACAGAAAAGATGTGGACAAGTTGGAGAGAGTCCAGCAGAGGTTGATAAAAATGGTGAGGCAGATGGGGGACATGTCTTGAGGAAAGACTGTGGGAATTGGGCTTATTTAGTCTAGAGAAGAGGAGACTGAGAGGGAACTTAATAGGAGCCTTCAACTACCTGAAGGGAGGTTCAAAAGAGGATGGAGCTGGACTGTTCTCAGTAATGGCAGATGTCAGAACAAGGAGCAATGGTCTCACGTTTCAGCAAGGGAAGTTTAGAATACAATAAGAAGAATTTCTCACCAGCAGGGTAGTAAAACATGAGGAGGTTACCCAGAGGGGTGGTGGAAGCTCTGTCCTTGGAGGTTTTCAAAACCTGGCTAGACAAAGCCTTGGCTGGGATGATGTAGTTGGGGCTGGTCCTGCTTTGAGCAGGGGACTGGACTAGACGTGACCTCCTGAGGCTCCCTTCCAATCCTAACTTCCTATGTTTCTATGAAAGGGTTTAAAATCTAAGTAGGAACCAGATACAAAAGGATATTAATCTGAGTAGAAGGAGAAGATAAGGGTGCTAGCTGTAAGAACATGAAGTTACAGATATTCTTAGCTTAGTGTATGGTTTGTGGGCCGCAATGATTCTTATTCTTACTTGATAAACAAGATGTGTGGACAAGAGATACTGGTATGTTACTAACAAGCTACCTAGAGAGTCGTTACGCAATCTACTTTCAGGAATGGCACAGAAGTGAGTCTTAAAGACTCGTTATAAGGATAAAGTAATGACTGTACAGCAATCTGGGGAATGTAATCCAGACCCAGTAGTAAAAGTAGGGGCAGGTGCCTGGACCCTGGCCTCCAGGTTTCCTTCACCTGCTGCAGAGCAGCTTGTTCCAGCACACCCCCCTGCTCTGTGCATTGCTGCTAATTCTGCCCCAGCACTCCCTGCTCTATCACGGGTCCCCTTATTGCAGCTGCCACTTCTTATGGATAAATTCATTGCTTGGGGCTGTCGGTGGTGACGGGAATTGTCAACAAGGGTAAGAGGCAGCAGGCAGTTTGGGTGTTGCAGAGAAACATTTCAGGGGCAGCGGAGCAGGGTAGAGAAGGGGGACACTGGAGCAGGGTGCCAACTTTACTATAGCTGAGCCTCTGTCCATGTCTACAAGGCAACACAACGATGCTTGCAAGAGAGACAAAAGCAGCTATTAACACTGGCAAAACGAAACGGGTGGCAAGACTAGTGGACAAATAAGGAGAACTAAACTGAGAAAACCTTTACAGATAAGCACTGGAAGTTTGTGCTCAATGCAGGGAAGCAGGGAGGAAGTGGCAGCTATGTCCCAGCACCACTTTTCTTTTCCTCTCTCTTTCACAATAATTCCTGAATAAACCAGCTATATTTTTCTGTAAGACCTCAAGCTAACAAAAGGTTAATGAAGTGGAGAAACTATTTCACTCAGATGTCAGAAAAGTGACAAAAGCCAGTAATAAAGGCTACTTGTTAAACTGGATTTTGTAACTAAAAATACCAGAGTAAACGTGAACAGGCCAAATCCCCTGAGAACCATGTCAACCTTTACTAAAGACATCATCCACATGCTGACAGGCTGGTTCCAACCTTTCTGAGATAAAGTTATTGCAGCCAGTTATCATACAGCAATGTTCCCACATTGTGTTCTGAGACTTTCTGGTGGGTCCACAGTGCTGGTTGCCATGAGGAGTCTGTGTCGGATGTGATATTAGTTAACAACGGAGCAGACAGCCAAGCCACTGCTACCAGAGAGAATGAAAGGTGAGAGAAGCTTGGCAGACCTGGCAGGCACCAGTGAAATGTTGAAAATTAATACATGACTTCAATATTACTTTTCCATGCAAACTTCCATGTAACTACACAGGCATGCTGCATGATCATGAATGTTAAAAAGATCTCTGTAGTAGAAAAATGTGCCCACGAGAAAATCTTAGTTTTCTAATTAAGAAAAATGAATGAGAACAGGTCACTTTTGTTCTCAAAGATCTGTCCATCAAATGTAGGGATTACATCTACTACACTGCAGCTTCAATACTGCTACCTTTGCAATAATACTGTTTCCACAGAAAGCTGTCTAAAGAAAGTCATAGCTTTCCCCTATATTTACAGTTGGAAAAACATTAATTCACCTGCATAGAAAGAATCGATGCCTCAGTATGGGAAAGCACAGAACTAGAAGAGAGAAGAAAACAGCATTCAGATTTTATTTTATAAAAGAAAGGAGCAGAGCAGTTTAAAGAGACAGTGTCAGGTATGTGAGGGCCCCTAACATAGGATCCACAGAAATAAATGTAACATTTTCATGATGCCTTTAAATTTCTGTGAAAAAAAATGGAATTGGAATTAAACAGGTCCAGGTCAAATAATGCAATATTCTGATAATGCATATAAGCCAGAAGGTGACCTGATATGAGAGCAAGAACTACTTTTTTATTGTCCAAGCTGAGTGCAAGGCAAAAAGTTAATATATGCTATAAACAATGACAATTATTTCATACATCCTGCTTTTAAGTATTCTAGGTATTATTAACGACACAGATTAGAATAGTAGACTTTGTAATAAAGTTTTAAACCTGACATTGTCTCTTTAAGAAAGAAAGGATGGGCTGCGATTGCTTCAGCAACACCAAAGTTCAATCATTTGCAGAATCTGTACAGTGGAGTCAAGAAAACCTGAAGGATCAAATACCCAAAGAATATTAAAAGCAAGACAGAAGCAACACGATTCCTCCATCTGAGTCTCATGCCATTCATCAGAACTGTCACCTGGAGCACAAAAAATAGCCAGGAGGTTCAATGGCCTCCTTGAAAAAAGATCAAACATTCAAATGTGTATTTGCGGGGACAGGATGAACCACAAGGCCGGAGCCTCTGCAATAGCAGGTGTGTGATGGGCCCAGCTTCCAACTACACACACTTCTCCGCCAAAAAGAGGGCAAAGGCATGCAGGTCCTCACCTTCAGCAGCTCATCCTCACCAGCATCAGGAAACTTCTCATGTAATGAATCTTTCAGGACCTTGGCGATGAAACGCATGCCATAACTGTGAAAGAGATGAGAGAAAGTGAAATCACTAGGAATGTGAAACCAGCAATTGTGTTTAGAGAGCAAGTGTGCAAGCCCATTATACTCACGGGATTTTGTCCACTGAGCTAACAATCGCTGCCAGGAACTTGTCTGTCACTGTCCGCATGTTTCTGATGGAGGTATCCAGGCGTGTCCGCACCTCCTCATGAGACAGGGCTTGCTCAGGGGTCACATCGTATGGCAGCTTACTGTTGGAGACACCCACAGCTGATGACACGTGAGCACTCCCATGCTGCTACCTTTCTGGCTCATCCCCTCTCCCTGTCCTATGTAATTCTAATGTGCTGGGCTGCTAAAGAACCAAGTTCTGGTCTTCTACCCTTCTCTCCTGTACTCAGAAAGCCTGGGGATTTCCTTTGGTATTCTTTTGGTCCCTTCTCCAGGCCACTGTAAGAAAAGGCCCAACAGCTTCCACACCACTACACACACTTCGGTAGCACACGTGCAGACTGAGCAAGAAGAGGTGTCTGGTCAGTTCTTTTTCAGAGGCCAGGCAAGTGACAGATTGACAAGATGCTCATGTGACCTGGACCCACAGCAGAAGCTGGGACTGTCTCTGGATGACTACAATATACTTTCAGTGGAGAACACTGATAACTAAGCAGGCATGTTTACTCCACCATAACTGAATTTTTTAATCTTCAGGTGCACCCAGGTATATTACTGGCAGCCCTTAGATCCACGCCCTCTGGCCTCAGTAACATGGTAGTTACAAAAGGGCCTCAAGCCTTGAACTGGTCCCCAACCTCACTCTGAACAATCAGGAGTTCTTACCAACAAGATATTATGCAAGAAGTTTTTGCTGAGGAAGAGGAGGCTTTTATAAGCAAGCAAGCTCAATTAATGCCCTCAAAGTATTTTCACTCTTTTTTTATTTTAGTGTATTTTAAAGCTCTAGGCATTATGTTACGCACTGAAAGAAATAAAACTCACAGGGCTGTTTTGACCAACCATAAAGTGGTCTCCCTAATCCTGACTGGGGTCTCCAGCTGCTTCTTTACTTAAAAACACAGACAGAACTAAAAGAATTGCATCCTGGGTTTTTTGGCCAAAACAGGATCAAGTTTCTTCCTTGCTCTGGGAGACTCCCTCACAGGAAGAGTCCTGTCTAAGGCAGGAAAAATGACAAAGGACACTAACAAGTAAAGCCCTGCCATTAGTGTCCAGATATGAGTGCACTATCCCCAAGACTTCAACTTTAGCACTATTTGACCAAAAATTACTTTCCTGAGTCAAATGTTCCTTAATCCCAGCATAAATTGGGCAAGGATTTTTGTGAGTGATATCTTTTATTGGACTAATTGCACGGTTGGGATAGGCTTAGACAAGCTTTCAAATGCAAAGCATTCCTCAGCAGATACAGTGATGATTAAGTAGCCCGGACGGCTGTGAAATCGAAGAAGAGACATTCCCCAGGGGTAGCAGACAGACAATGAATAGAGAAAAGATAAACTGATTAGTGGAAGATCCAGCCTTTTCAAAAAGGAAGAGGGTCATTATCACCTGTAGTGTGAAAAAAGGGGTTTTCAGGAAGCAGGTAGATTATATATAGTATAATAAAATGTTAGCCAGAAAAATCCTTGCCTCTCACAATTCCTGGACCATCACAGCTAAGTATCACTCCAACTTTGCTAAATTGGGCAAGACACTCAGTGAAACCAAGGTTGTAAAAATCAGATGGCATAACACAGCTGAGTATGCAAAGCAAAGCAGCAGGAGCTTCCATACCTGGCCTCTCCAGTCTGCGACTCCATCTGGTTAACCCAAGATTTGTAAATATCCACAGGATCCGTTTTGATATTGAGTGATTTATCATCCATGATTTCCTTCACAACAGGTGCCAGGATCTGCCTCAGTGCATTCTGGCCACGGGCACCACGGTTGAAACTTACCACCATCTTAATAACAGTGGGATTGCCAGTCACAATCTCATGTATCTGATCTACCTTGGATCTGGAAGAGAATGAACATGAATAAACAACTAACTAGGGATTTTTTTGTCCACTGTGTCACATGCCATGGCACAGGCTTCCAGAAGCAGACCGTGTTTAGAGTTTTATTTGTCAAGAAAGCCAGTGGTTTTGTCCTGAAACATGAATACAGCGCTAGACTGCAGTAGGTAGCTCTTGGCACATGGCTCTGATGTGCCACAAAGAGACTTAAAGCCAAGGGCCTTTGCACAGCTCATCAAGGCCCAGCTTGAAAGGACCTAGTGCTGCTGCAGGCATTTAATCCTACATGCCATATGAAAAAAAAAACCACTTAAAAAGAAACTGAGAGCAGGCTAGCATGGTGTGAAAAACATCATTTCACCACAGGCACACTCATCCACCCTCACAGCCAGGCCAAGCAGCACACTAATACATACTTTATCTCCTCTTTCAGAGCTGTCTGGAAAAGCCGCAGGAGCAGGTACTCTTCTCTCTGATTGGATGCATAGTTATACAGTGTGAAGATCACAGAATCCATAAATTTGGTGGATTTGTTCTGAGGCATCTGAAAAATCAGCTTGGCCAGGTAGGTTGGGTTAGTCTGTAACAACAACAACAGCCATTAAGCATTCACTTCTACAGAGGCCATGACAACTTGTGACAGTGGTGGGCTAGAAGTGCAATAAACAAGTGAGGACTGAGTAAGAACATGGGAGTCTCTATGGGCAGGGGAAGCCTGAGGAGCTGCTTACCTGAAGTAGGTAGAACAGGTGCTGGTAGGCCTCCAGCTTCTCCCTCTTCTCTTTGCTCAGAGCCTTCAGACCTCCCTTCTGCTTGTTCAGCATCATCATGTCAGACAGCTGCTCCTTGTTCTTCTTCGTAAGCTTCTTGCTGTGGGAGACGACATCCTGCAGAGAGCCAGAGAGAGCTTTAAATTTAAGCACTGAAAATCAACTTACCTTTTAACTCTCCCCATTTTCATTCCTCTCCTTTGCTTTATAGTTAGTTTTTGTGATGGCTTTTTTCTAGATGCGCACCAATGTATCGATGCCATATCGGGTCGGCACCAATAAAAGGAAAATTAACATTATTGGTCATTGGCTTCGTTTTGCCAGTGTAGATGATAATGTCACCAGTAAATGCGACGTGCATGAGCACAGCTGCAGCATGCACCGCAGAAATGCTGCCCAGCAGCACGGAGAGCAATGGCTAGCTGGTAAGTGGGGGGGAGAGTGGGGGCAGATTGAGGCCCCCACAGTAAGGGAGGGAGTGGGCCTGGGACAGAAGCAGGGGCTGGGGGCTGCCAAGCTAGGGCGGTGAATATGACCCTGAGGCCAGAAGCAGGATGGAACTATGGGCAGCTCGTCCAGGAGGTGGTTCCCTGCCACTGCACACACCTCCGAGGGAGGCATGGGGGCATGTGCTCCTCCAGATTTATGTGCAGGGCAAAGGCAGGCTGTCCACTGCGGGCTTGAGGCCAGGGGCTGAGTTGGTCTCTTCCCAGTGTAGGGGCTGGGCTGGGCAGGCAGGAGTGGGGCAGGCTCTGCTGCACGGGGCAGGCGGCAGCAGCACTTGGAGGGGTGGCTATAGTACCCCAACCCCCAACCCCCTCTTCTTCTTCCTGCTTCTCTATCTCCAAAGCATTAACCCTCAGTTTGTTCTCTTCTTTAGCTAAGCCAGAGCCACCGATCAGCTTCTTCTTGCCCAGTTACCTAGAGGTGGTGGATCTCCATCCTTGGAGGTTTTTAAGACCCAGCTCAACAAAGCCTTGGCTGGGATGATCTAGTTGGGGCTGGTCCTGGTTTGAGCACGGGGTTGGACTAGATGTGACCTCCTGAGCTCCCTTCCAACCCTCACTGTCTATGTTTCTGTGATTACACCCAGAGGCCCCTGTTTCTCTTGTACCTCCATCCCTAAAGCAGGTTTCATCGTTGTGCTAGCAGGGCTTCCAGAGCAGGTAAGGCCAAGGGTCATAGTTTCATAGTACCTAGAGTCAGGAGGGACCAGAACAGATCATCTAGCCTGACCCCCTGCCACAGGCACGAATGAATGCTGGGGTCACAAGACCAGACCCCAGACAGGTGACCATGCAACCTCCTCTTGAATTTGCCCAAGGTAGACTTCCCTGGGAAGTTGGTTCCAAATTTTGGCCACCCTAACTGTAAAATATTGCCTTCTGATCTCTAACCTAAACCTATTCTCCATCAACTCATTACCATTGTTCCTTGTCACCCCAGGTGGTGCTGGGGAGAAAAAGGCTCTATCTATTTGCTGATCATCTCCCTTGATGAGTTTGTAGGCAGCCACCAGGTCCCCCCTCAGCTTCCTCTTGCTAAGGCTGAACAGGTTCAGGTCCCTCAGTCTCTCCTTGTAGGGTATGCCCTGCTGCCCCCTCACCAAGTGGGTGGCCCTCCTCTGAACCCTCTCCAGGCTGGCCACATCCCTCCTGAAGTGCGGCTCCCAGAACTGGACACAGTACTCCAATTGTGGCCTGACCAATGTCACAAGAGGGGGAGTATCACCTCTCTGAACTGGCTGGAGATGCATCTTTGTCTGTGGACGTAGTCTTTCTGGACTTCAGCAAGGCCTTTGACACCATCTCCCACCCCATCCTCATTAAAAAACTAGGCGACTGTGGCACTGATGCCTACACCGTCAGATGGATTGCAGACTGGCTGAAGGGTCGTACTCAGAGGGTGGTGGTGGATGGGTCATGTTTGACCTGGGGGGAAGTGGGCAGTGGAGTCCCCCAGGGCTCAGTCCTTGGGCCCACACTGTTCAATTTCTTGACAACAGGGCAGACCCTACAATGAGAGACTGCAGGACCTGAACCTGTTCAGCCTTCACAAGAGAAGGCTGAGGAGGACATGGTGACTGTCTATAAACTCATGAGGGGGGACCAGAAGGGTTTGGGAGAGACCTTGTTTCCCCGAGCACCCCCAGGCATAACAAAGAATAATGGCCACAAATTGTTGGCGAGGAGGTTTATATTAGATGTCCATAAGAACTACTTCACGGTCAGGGCGGCTAGGATCTGGAACCAACTTCCAAGGGAAGTGGTGCTGGCTCCTACCCTGGGGGTCTTTAAGA
>NW_017728911.1:42132364-42140543 GCF_001723895.1 Crocodylus porosus | reverse complement strand
CTACGTTCACGGTGACACCATCATCCAAGGATTTAGTTACTTGGCATAGTTACTTAGGTCTGTGGTTTTCTTCTCAGCACTGGCTACTCTATGTGCTCAAGCCTGTACTTTGCTTTCCCCTTGCTTCATACCTGCAAAGTGATTTTGTTTTTCACAAGGAGCCCAATTTTGATGTCCATGAGATTGAGATCATTTTCTAGTTGTTGATTGGAGCGGATTAGGGTCACAACCTCCTCACGCAGCTTCATAAGGTCAAGCTCCTCTTGGAAATCCTGATCACTCTGATCCAGTAAGTGAACAAATTTTCGAAGCACCACCATAGGTGGGTTTTCAGCACTGACTAAGGATATGATGGAATAAGCAATAAATGCAACAGCATTTGCAATACCTTATTTTTGATCAAAATGTGACAAGAAATGAGAACAGTCAAACCAATATTTATCTCGGCTAATGTGGGGTGTTCAGACTAATTAAAAAGTCTGAATCCTACCTTCTAGTAGCAACTGTGATATGTAGAATCAATATTTCCCTCGGCCTCATGTACTTCCCACACTACCATTATTCCAAACTGTCCATGATGCAACCAAGCACGTTAGCAGTGTGCTAAGAATACTGTGCTGCTACAGGTATATTCCCATGGCAATACTTACTGAGAGTTTTGTAGTCATCTCGTGCTTTATTTGCGCGGATGAAGGCCTGGATTTTTATAACATCGTTTATCTAGAACGAGGAAAAAAAAAAAAATCGCACATCAATTCATTCATTGTAAAAATACAGAAAATTTGTATTTAACTAGTATAGCAGAGAAAGGATCTTACATGGTCTTTGAAATACTGCAACCGATTCCTGTACCGCTTTCTGGCTTGATACATCCTGGTCATTGACTGAATCTATGGGAAAGAAAACAGTCAGAGACAGTCTTTACTCCACAACAGGGTCTTGTAGGAATTTCACTACTACAAAGATACTGAACAATAATCACCAGGAGTTTAGAGGAACACGGTAGGAATGATCAAAAGGACAGACTTATGAAAAACTTGAGAAAAAAAATCATTTTGGTGAAGGGCTTGTCTACAACAGGGTGCTGGCACAGCCTGCTTCCACCTGGACACTCAAAACTTGATGAGGCTGCTCCACAGTCAGACCCAACAGCCACAACTAAGGCTTTGGAGACAGGTCTTAAGAGCAGCTGCAGAGGGATTCCATAGAGCGTGTCTACACGTGTTTGGGAACAGCTGTTCCAGGTGGCATAGACAGGCCTTAGATTACAGACGGCAATGAAGGGAGACAAATCCAACTTTCTACAAACCCAGAAGTGCCTGGATTCCAAGAACCAGTGGCTCTCAACTTCATTAGACTTAAGACACACCTCAAAAAATGTCAGCTTTTAATTTTCAGTTGTTTGGGTTTTTTTACTACAGAAAAGTAACAGCAGAAGTCTTCTGTTGCAAAGAACTCAGAAAGACCACAACAGGTCAGAATGTTTCTGACTTGTGGGTTCCTGTCTGAAATCTTTGGGTTTAATCCTGTGAATCATGTTTGCACATCTAACTGCTAACAACACTGTGTAGTATCCCATAGCATCCTTGAAAGAATCCCAAGGCACCCCAGGGTGCCACAGCACTCTGGCTGAGAATCAGTGATGCAGATATTTAGGACAGCAAGCAAGGGTTGGGGGAGTATAATAGGAACAGCAGGATTAAATTTAGACAAGAATTCAAGATAAACACAAGGACAGACTTCCAGACAGTCCATAAGATTGAAAGAGGAAGAAGTTTTACAGCAACTTAAGAGGTGACTAGACAAAGAACTAGAAACAAAACATAACCCATGGAAGAAAATAACTCTGCCCTGGCCTCTAGGAAGGGTTATGACCAAAAGCTATTTTCCATCACTAATTACAATGTCTTTAGCAGCAGACGCTTCCCAGAAAGCCGTACCTTCACTACTTGGTCCTTGTGCGCTTGCAAATACCCCAAGCGATCTTGGTATGCCTTCCGCTGCTTGTAGCCACGCCACTGAGACTGAGATCAAAGAAAGTGGTTACATTGTAGGGTGGTAGAAAAGGTGCATCTACAATTCCCACCTCTGCTGAGTGGCTCAGCTTTCCCCAAGGTCACCTCTGACCCCTTGTTAAATACTGAGGCTACACTATTTGCCATCATTAGGGACTTTATTATGGGTCTCGTGGTAGATAGAGATGGGCCTCTAGAAGGAAGACAGAAAAGTGACTGAGCAGGCAGAGTTAGGAAAGGTGTTTCCACCTGAAGGGGCCTGTGGAAGAGGATGTGAAGCTACTTGAAAGAGAAACTGCTCATTTTTATTAACCTTGAGGCAGACATTTTGCTGCAGACACTGGGGTATGGATGAGGCAGAGGGTCAGAGGAGTTCAATTATCATTTACTGTGAAAGGTACAATTTTACTGTTTGAAATGCATGTACTGTTTGGATGAGGAACACATTTAGGCCTTAGCTTACCTCCACCTAACAAGCAAGAAGTAATAGTCCAGCACATATCCCAGCACATGTAGAAGTGATGCAAAAGAAGTCATGCAGAGATGTGGGACTTTCATTACCTGGATGCAAGTGATTGCGGGGACTTGCTTCTTCAAGAAACTCAATCTTGCGTTGAATTCCTGCCGAACAAGGTATCCACGACAACAAGCCTGCAGCTTGGTGATCAGACTCTCATTGGCCAGCCAGAGCTGCTCTCGGTTGTAAGCAGCAGTAACCCCAGAGATGGTGCTCTGGATCCAGTGGGGCAGGAGGAAGCCACAGTACAAATTACAAAAGGGAAACCAGAACAGAGTGAGGAGACAACAAGCAAAGCATCGGGTTTGGGTTATTTTTAGATAAGCATCATCTCACAGCCAGCTACAGCCAGTCCATTTTGACTTTAGCATGAACTGTTCCAGCACTGTGAGGGAGAACTGCCCATGTGGGCAGCCAGGAGCATGGACAAAGGTACCCAGGTAGTAGCTTCAAAGGGATGGGAGAGCTGTTACTGCTCGGACCAAACAGCAGCTGTGGCAGTGCATGAGCCCACAGCAGCACTAAATGCTCCATCCAGAGTCAATGTTGGGGCAATTTAGCTCATCGGGGTCCCTACAGCATCACAGAAATGCAACAGTTACAGCACAAGAGCTGCTGTACCCTACAGAAGCAGCCTCCCCTCCTCTTTTGAAGCCACTACAAACGTACACTTGTCCACACCCTAAAGGACCTTATTTTTCAAAAAAAGGGAACATTTTATCCTCCTACCTGTATCTCCTCTCGGGAGAGCTGTGTGCTGTTGTGTACAAATCCTGAAGGTTCATCCCACGCTCCATCTCTGCTTCGCAGGTTATGGTAATAATGGTAGCCGCCTCTCACCCAGTGCTTCACCCACTCACTAGCATTGTCCCCTAAAAGAAACAGAAGTGTAAGGCTCAAGGAGAGAGACAGCCTTCCAGCAAACAGCCAACATTAAACTAGAAAGTCAAAACAACTATTTAAATATGTAAATGTCTATTCCCTCCAAATAGATGAACAAAAGATAATGTTCCCTTGAGATTTCACTGAACTCCTATGACTGCCACCTAACCTAATATGTACTAGAAGTGAAGAGGGGTCAACTAATCAACTTACATGCATCCTACCCCCTCTGCCATGGGAGAACAAGGCTTTATGACAGCATCTCAATACCCCCTGCCCCTTCCACATACACAATCCTGCCCCAATCACTTTTCTCCCAACTAAAACATACAGCTTGCTTTTCAATCCCTTTATCACCTTTGCTGCTTGCTCCTGAATTCTCTAAAGTTTTTCTACATTCTTCTTAAAATGGCAGTCCCCGGACTGGGCTTGGTACTCCATCTATGGCCCAATAAGCGCTAAGCAGAATGATACTAGCACAGGGGTGGGCAAAATATGGCCCTCAGGCCAGATCTGGCTGGCCAACTGACTGCACAGCCCACAGCTGTCCCTGCAGAGCTCTGCCTGGGGCCAAGCCCCGCACGCTCCTGTTGGGGCAGCCCGTGCCATGCTCCAGCCTGCGCCTGCTGGCCCAGGCCCCAACCAGCACGCAAGCAGCTTCCAGCAGAGCTGTTCCCAGTGCAGCTGCAGCAGGTGGGGTGCTCTTCTGCTTCCCTAGCCTGCAGCTGTGGCTCCTCCTCCTACCCCACATGCAGAGTGGTGTGGGTGTGTGCACGTGTTGGGGAGGGGCAGGTCCTGCTTCAGCTTCTGGCTCTAGCTCCCAGCTACCTTCCACCCGCTCCACTGGCCCTGTGCAGTGAGCAGCCACCTGCACGAGGGTGGAGTGGGTGGAAGGCAGCTGGAGCAGGAGCTGCTCAGCCAAAGCTCCCCCTCCCTGGTCAGACCAGCGGCAGGGGCAGGGGCAGGAGCAGGAGGAGCCCTTGCTGGAGGTGAGGGAAGCAAGGGAGCACCCAGCTGGCTGCAGCTGCACCAGGAACAGCCCCACCAGAAGCTGCATGCTGGCTGGGGCCAGGTGTGGCAGGGGCTGCTCCAGGCAGGAGCAGGCAAGGCTGAACACCATGCTGATGCACGTGCCCCACACCCGCCCTCACCCCTGGCTGGCTTCTAGCACTTAGCACCCAGGCAGCCCCCCGCCCACACATATATATGCATATGCCCTCCTCACACCCCGCCACTGGGCAGGGATGCGCTGGAAGTAGATCAGGGCTCTCGGCTCGACACCTGGCCCCCAGCCCCGGCAGTGCAACAGCTCATGACAGCTCCCTATGTGGCCCTCAGGCCCAAATAACTGCCCACCCCTATATTAATATATCCCATGTCTTCCATACAATGCTTCCACCCAAACGACATAAATGCTTCCCTACATCAAATACACCATTTCAGACAGACTTAGTTCTCTGGCCCCTGCTCTCCATTCCCTCATGTCGTTTAATCTGTTGTCTCTCAGCTAGTTTTCCATTTAGGATTCCCATAATTCACCTGCTGCCATTTTCTTCTTCTTCGCTTCTGCCAACTCTCGCTGGTACGTCTCAGCACACTCTGGAGTGACTCCATAAAGCCCAACGTCAGGTGAGCGCAGGGCACTGAGGGTTTGGCTAACATCACCATGGTCCACTGCTTCATTAATGGCCAGAATTCCTAAAGAAACTTCCGTAATACACAGAAAAACGAGTTACCTGCATGCAGGGATTCAGTGTTCGACACCAAACACTGGGCCACACAGTGAGGAAAAGTAACTGTGACTGCATATTCAGGGGTGGAGGATGATGGACTTTGGGGTCACATCTGTAATAACAGAGTATCTTACAGGAGCATGACTGTTCACAGATATTTTACTTTCATTCCACTCTGTCCAGTTTATCTATGTGATTCTCAGTTCACTAAGAGAAGCCGTGGTCTACGGATAGTTACACTGAAACTGCAATTGCAAGACAAAACTGAGTGTGTTGGGTTAACATTTAGTTTATGGGCAAGCATCACATGACTCAATCCATGCCCAAACAAAGCCAATTTAAGAACACAAGAATCATTTACTGGGTCAGACTGTAGGTCCCTCTTGCCCACTTTCCTGTGTCACACAGGGGCAAAGAGCAGATACTAAAAGGGAGAGTGAACAGGGTAAAACTAGGGGGTTTTTTTCCACAGTTCCTCTCCCACTTGCAGTCTCCAGGATTTAAGGTCTAGGAAGTTCTAATTCAAAGGCCATGCCCTTAACTCCTGCACTCAATAGCTACTGATGCACCTTTCCTCCAAGAATCTGCCCAATCCCTTTTTTAATCTGGTTAAACTGTTTCTTAATTATGCAAAGTAGTATGCAAAGGATTTCTCGTAGCTAGTCTACAATCTGCTGGAAAGAAACAGACTGACTGCAAGTTGGGCGCAGAAGCACCGGCTTCCCTTAGACTGAATATTCCTTGTTATTACCTTCAAGCTGCTACCCTGGCAAAGCAGCTGTTTAGACAGTTCTAACAGGTAGAGCAACCTATTTTGTTCCCATGGAACACTCCTTGTTCTGAACATTCACACCGGATAGTTCAATTTTTTACAGCTCTTGCTTCTGCGCAACATTTAAAAGACAAAATGGAAACGGAGCAAGGAAATGCACACAACCCAAGTCCAAGGTCACTTTTGAGACTAGGGAACTGGGAGGTCCATGCCTACTGCACCAAACACCCTGAACCGCAGAAGCACAAATGATGCTGTGTCACCACGGTAGGGAAATGCACTCCGCTGTGCTTCAGAGCCACTGAACACTGAACTTTCAGGTTCCCGTGTCTGAAGAAAGAACCCAAGTGGCTCATTGACCATCTCTGAAAATGTTCAATACCATTATAATGAAAACATAATTATACTTCCTCTGTTTCTTTAATTTCTAATAAATATTTTTTAACCAGATTACAGACAGAAAGAGCACTGAGAAAAAGGGAACCTACTAATGGGTGGGGAATGGGGCCCAAGACCACACGGAGGATAAAAGGCTCCAGTACTGTGTCTTAGATTTCAGTACAAGGAAGGCCGACCAGTCCGCATGGCAAACACTATCAAGAATGAAAGACTTAAAAGAATCTGGAGAAATAATAGGCAATTGAAAGATCTTGATAATTTAATAATCCCTAAATTAACAGAACTCCCACTTGCCTCAGAAAGCTAACGTGGCAAATGAAGGAAAACTGGCAAGCAGAACTTCAAAAGGCTTTTTCACATCATTTGCTACAAAAGACCAATAAGAAAATTTAAAAACACAAAGTGAGAAGAAAAATCCTACTAACAACAACAACAAAAAAGTATTAAGAGACAGAAAGCCAAGAGCAGGAATCTACCAACATTTCCAGAGGGTGAAAGGAGGTAAACAGGGAGGTGCCCCAGCAAATAGTGCAAGGTTTAGCATTCAAGGTATTTTTTAAGCAATCTGAAAGCTGTGTGGAAATGACAAAGGTGAAGACCATTAACATATGAAACAATTTAACTTACGAATTCCCAAAGCATCTGATAAAACTCAGCAATTAGGTAAAAGACTGGCAGAATGAATTCACTGTAAGTAAGTATATTTTGACTTCAGCAAGGCTTTTGATATGGTCTCCCGGAACATTCCTGCAAGCAAGCTAAGGAAGTACAGGGTTGGATGAATGGACTGTAAGGTGGATAGAAAACTAGCTGGATCCTCAACCTCAGACGGTAGTTATCAATGACTCACTGTCTACTTGTCAGCTGGTATCAAGTGGAGTGCCCCAGGGGTCGGTCCTGGGGCCTGTCCTGTTCAGTATCTTCAGCAATGACCTGGGAGATGGGATGAATTGCACCCTCAGCAAGTTTGCCGTGGGGTGTAGTAGATATGCTGAATGGTAGGGCTAGGATTCAGAGTGATCTAGACAAACTGGAGGATTCGGCCAAAAGAACTGACTAGGGGGCTGCACTCAGAGCGTGGTGGTGGATGGGTCATTTTTGACCTGGAGGGATGTGGCCAGTGGAGTCCTCCAGGGCTCAGTCCTCAGGCTCGTACTGTTCAATTTCTTTATCAGTGATTTGGATGAGGGGGTTAAAAGCACCCTGTTTAAATTCACTGATGATACTAAGATTTGGGGCGAGGTGGGCATGCTAGAAGGGAGGGACAGGATACAGCTGGACCTGGACAGGGTACGGGGTGGACAAACGTGAATAGGATGGGATTCAACACTGACAAGTGCAGAGTACTGCAGTTGGGCAGTAAGAACCAGCAGCATGCCTATAGCCCAGGGAACTCCTTTCTTGAAAGCACAGTGGCAGAAAAGGATCTTGGAGTCATTATCGATTCCAAAATGAACATGGGCCGCCAATGCGAGGACACTATCAGTAAAGCTAACTGAAATTAAGTTCAGGCTAGACATCAGGAGGCGCTACTTCACAGTCAGGGCGGCCAGGATCTGGAACCAGCACCCAAGGGAAGTGGTGCTGCCTCCTACCCTGGGTAATTACCTAGATAGGGTGATTTGAGCTTAAACTTAGTAGGGATCATAGGAGTCCTATGTTCATTCCTACCCAGGGCAGGGGGCCAGACTAGACGATCTGCTCAGGTCCTCTCCGACCCTACTTCTATTCTATCCGGGAATGTCTCCTTGCTAAAAGGGAGGCATACACCCAATGGAGGGATGGGGTCATCACCAAGAAGGACTATGTTACAGTCGCCCGAGGATGTAGGGGGGCAGTCAGGAGGGCCAAGGCAGAGATG
>NW_017728911.1:41975485-41976660 GCF_001723895.1 Crocodylus porosus | reverse complement strand
ACCCCAGCTGACTTCCTGCCCTTTGGGCAGGGGGCTGGACTCGATGATCTTCCGAGGTCCCTTCCAGCCCTGATGTCTATGAAGTCTATGAAATCCAGGAGACAGACTACAGATTTTCACCAAATACTCTGTGCATCCAACCCACAACTTCTCACAGTAGAGCAAACCTTCTAACACTTCAGCGATGGAGAAGCTACCCAGTCCCTAACTGAGTTCTCCCAGGAGTTACCTAATACCCAGCTAAAACCACGCACCTTTTCAGGCAGAATTTGTCCAACCTCAGCCCCACATCCTGGAAAGCAGGTTTTTAAGTTAAAGATTCCTCCCCAGCGCTAAATGACTCCTACATGCTAAGGGCTGGTCACTAACGCAGACTGCCTGGGCAGCAGACACAAGCCAAGTGCAAAGCCCCACCTCGGAGAAGGAGAGCGTGGGCTGTGCCGGTGGGGTAGGGGCTGGCCAAGAAGGGGGCGAGTGCCTGGGCAGGAGTCGGCCCCGCTCCTGGGGCACCGCTGTGGCCAGAAAAGCACGGACGAAACCCACGGAGATGGAGCAGGAGCGGTGCCCGTAGCTCCGCACCCGGCACGGGGGTCCATAATGCTGGACCGCGAGCGGGCCTCGAGCTTGAAGCCCAGGTTTCTGTGACAAATCCTTGTGCGCGTGACCTGCCCTCCGCCCCGTCCCCACGTCTGCAGGTCTCGCAGTACCGGCCCCCGGCAAACTGCCGCAGCCGCCGGCTGCTCCACGAGCGCCCGGGCCGCCTCCCTGGGCTGCCAGCATCGCGACCTCCTTGCGGGGAGGGAGCGGACACGGGGCCCTGCCCTGCACTCCCGGCTTCACAGCAGAGCTCTCCTCACAGCCTCGCGCCCAAGAGTCCCAAGAGAGGGGGCCGAGGAGACTCACCGCCGAGCGATGCCCGCGCCTCGAGCGTCCGCACGCGCCCCGCGCCGCGCCTCCCGGCAGGCTCCGCGAGACTCCACTTCCCGGCAAGCTCCGCAGCTCCCGGCTGCCTGTGCGACTCCACTTCCCGGCAAGCTCTACGACGCCGGCGGCCTGTGCGGCTGCGGGCGACGTTTCCCGGCAGTCCCCGCGGCCTCGGGCAGGATGATCCACGAGCTGCTGCTGGCGCTGAGCGGGTTCCCGGGCGCTGCCTTCACGTGGAGCAAGCGGGGCGG
>NW_017728911.1:41968753-41975385 GCF_001723895.1 Crocodylus porosus | reverse complement strand
CGCCTCGCCCGCAGGTGAGCCAGGAGCTGCCCTTCCTGCACCCGAGCGAGACCGGCGTCCTGAGTCGCCTCTGCCGCCTGGGCACCGACTACCTCCGCTTCACCGACTTCGTGGCGCAGTACACGGGCCACGTGCAGCAGCAGCAGCAGCCGCAGGTGGGGCCGCGCCGGGCGTCGGGGCCCAGGCCTGTGTTCATCTTGACAGGACCCACCCCGCCCTGCCCCGCGAGGCCGCAGGCCCCGGCTGGGGGACCCGCGAACGGCTGCCGCCAGTGCCACAGGGCACGGGGAGGGTGGGCGCAGCCCGCTCAGCGGGGCTGGGGGCCCTGGCTCCAGACCCTGGCCCGCCTCAGTCCCAGGTGCGGCTGCAGGGCCGTGCCGCCACACCCTGCTTGTACGCTTCCACGTGGCACACGTGTTGCTACTGCCCACCCACCCACACCCTGAGCGGCAGGACGTGTCGGCTCAGGGAGCCCCCCGTGGGCCAGCTTGCGCTTCGCTCGGGCCTCGACCCGCCGGGGAGGCAGGCGGCAGCTCCGGCGCAGAGCCCTGGGCAGGGTGCGCTTGTGCAGACGCCGGTCCGTCAGCGGCCAGAGACCTGGGCCCCCACAGCAGCGGAGCATGCCAGGCGGTCGTTCCTCGTCCACGTCTTCTCGCTGAGGTTCTGGTTGCGCTCTTCCCTGCACCTGCTGCTATCCGCACACCCGGGATGTTGCCTTTGACATCCCAGGGTCTTCGGCTCAAACTCCTCCTGGCCCCGGCCAAGCTGTCTGTCCGCCAGACGAGAGCCGAGGTGCTGGCTGGGGGCCCAGGCATCTGCAGGGCTGCCGTTTGGTGCCCTGTCTTGGCACATCTCCAAGCAGTCTCGCTGTGCAATGTCTACAAACCTAGGTGCTTCCAGGCAGCAGCGGACACTGGTCTGTCTTTCTCTGCTTGGTGCTTTCCTCTGGTGCCTGGTTATTAACCTTCAGTTTTACTTCTCTTTCTGTTCTGTCATTTTTTTTGTCTCAAGAAATCGGTTGTGCGCCTAGTGATATCTCTGGCCATCGAGGGGGGATGTAGTTTCTGGTAAGGCAGAGCTCGGTTATGGCATAACAAATACAGCAGTCTCCGATGGGGGCAAGTAGTAAGTGCTTTAGAGGGGAAGTCTGTGAATGGAGAGGATTTTTCTATGCGTGCCCCATGTCACCTTCCCTCATTGGTTTAGAGAGGTCAAAGGAGGCATCACTGACTTCTGTTTAATAGCTCCCAACGGACCCGTCCACCTTCCTTTCCGAACTTGCTTATACCATCTACCTCCACAAACGCTTGTGGCAACAAGTGCCACAAGTTGGCTACACGCTGTATATAAACAAAAGCATGTCCTCTAACAAGATGCCTGTGGTGGAGAGTCCAAACCAGCAGCACTCTCGCTGAGCTATGGCCTAGGGCCTCTTGTTGGAACACTTAGGCGTTGTTGACCCCGTGTCACTGACGGGTGGGCGGTCGCTTCCATTTGGTTATCCATAGCGATGTCTGCCTTAGCGCAGTACTGTCTTACCTGCTGCAGTCAGACTAATTTGGAGAAGGAAGGAGAGCAACAGGGAGAGAAATACCACATGAGAGCGAAGAGCAAAGGCTTGTGAAGCCCCTGCAGACTCTACCATGCAAACCTAATTCACCTGGGGAAGAATAACAACTTGCAGTCACTGCAGACTGGACAGGCTTTGTAAGACTCGAGGGTGCTCGCCCATCCCACTAGGCTGGTGGGGCTGTGGAAAGTGCTTTACATACATGTGCCTCTTTCAGTGGCTGCCCCAAATAACAGCAACATGTTAGTGGCCACCTTTATTAGATGGTCTTCTGTCTCCAGACTGCCTTGCAGTGGGCACCTGCCTCTTCTGTGGCGAGCAGTGTCTCTGAGGGGACTGAATACAGGTCTGCTCCATCCTTGCCAACATGAACGCCATCTCGTAACTTGTCAGTTCTGTTGGCACTTGCTGCGGTTGTTCGAGATGGGTATGTTTGTAACTTGGATCTCTGGGCTGGTGTTAAACCATCCAGACCTGCCTGGGGCCAATCCAGACTTTACTGTTTGATTCCAGGACCATCACCCATCCCAGCAGAACCCAAGCGGGCTCCATGGGATTTACTTGCGGGCCTTCTGCACGGGGCTTGACTCTGTGCTGCAGCCCTATCGTCAGGCACTGCTTGACCTGGAACAAGAGGTAAGAGGGAGGTGCTGCTGTGGTACTGTGTGGCTGGGCTCTGGAAATGCTGCAGCCTGAACTCTGGTGCAGTGGGGACCTGCCTCTTGTATGGCAAGTAGCCTGACAACTAGCTGCCAGGGACAGGACAGGAACTTTCACTTTTCACTTTGGGGATGTCTTCCAAATAGCTACTGCAAGTGCAGTCAGTACTGGTCAATGTATTCTGTGTCACTGACTTCTTGATCCATGTGAGGTCTCCCTCAGTTCCAGGGCAAGGCTCTGTCACTCCAGCTGTAGTGATCCATGCTTTTAACGCTGAAGATTTTTAACTAATTCCCCTGTTATGGCCAGGATAGCAGTTGTCGTGTAACCTCTCAGGTGGAGTCACTGAGTCGGTGGCCAGTGGTCTCACTGTGAGTGGCAGCCTGAAGTGGGACATGGCCCAAAAGTCTGTGGAGTGAGCTGCGAGCAAAGGCTCTTGTCATCAGGCTGTCTGCTCTCACTTACCTTCATTCAGCCGGACTCATAGGCTGTGGATTATTTCAATTTGTGCTAACTGCTGTTGTCGTTGCAGTTCCTGGCTGATCCTCATCTCTCCATCTCGCACGTTAACTATTCCCTGGATCAGGTATGTTGCGTAGGACTTGGAGGCTTCGGGTTTATGCACCTTAACGCTCATTGGTACAACGTGGGTAATGGTGCAGAGCTTGGCATTGCTGCTAGACCCCCATCTTTCCAACCACCTGACAGCTGTACTTCTCTCCTGTGTTTTATGTCACCATTAACCTTTAGTCCTAAGCTTGCAAGAAAAAATAGATTTTCCTTCCTGCAAGGTTGCAGTAGCTGGTAGCACATATATCACCAAGGTGGAAGAAGCTACATGGTGTCTGTTTTTAGGCATCTTGACTTCCAAAATCATTAAATCCAGTGTGTTGTCTTTCATGACCTTTCCTCCATGGAGTCCTGCCAGGAGTCTTATGCTTTATTGCATGACTGAAGAACTTGTGAGTTGGGGATGCCCGGATAGCCCCTTTAAAGAGTATAGGAGTGTGCCTGGGGCACAAAGAGCTCTCACTTCAACCATGCATCTGTCCCTCCATTTCCTGAAAACTCATTTGGAGTCCAGCTCTGAAACTGGAGTGGTGGGGGGAGCTGTTTGATTTTTTTTCATATCCTGGAGCCAAAGTCTCAAACTTGGCATTTTGAGAAACTGCAGAATCACAGTGATGCACTGCCAGCTTATCAGTACAATTTTGTGTTCCACACAGCTTGCTTACTGTGCAGAGTGTCTCCGGACCTGCCTATCTCCTCTTTCATGATGCAGCTTGAGCCTGATGCTGGCGTAGTGTTGCATTTCCCATATCTTAGGCTGATTGTCTGTCCGTGCAGAGACTGAGGTCTCCTGTTCTAGGGACACCCAAATCAGGGCGATAGTGCTACCTACTTGTGGGGCAACTGAAGTAACCAGCTAGAAAATCACTACATTTTGCTGCTTTGCCCCAAGTGCCCTTGCTGTCTCTTGCTTAGGAGCCTGCTCTTATGTGTTGATCCTTGCTTTGCAGTTCCAGCTGCTTTTCCCCTCGGTGATGGTGGTGGTTGAGCAGATCAAGACTCAGAAGGTACAGTGAGAGGTGACTGGGGCATCCACGCTGGGATGTGGCATTCCCTCTCTTTCCTTTCAGTTGGAGTTGCTTGTGGGTGGAGGTGTCACCAGATGATAGACAGGGCTTGTAGGTGGTTGGTGGGTGCACTCATCAGGAAGTAACGGGTTTCTCAGGGTCTGTCTTTTTCTCAGAGGCTACATGAAGCAGGCAGCAGAGAGATTCTGACCATAAGCAAGAGTGAGGCAGTGGGGTGATTTGCATCTTTAAAGTTGAGGGAAAGAGACAGATTTTTGGCAGACAGGCTTGGAGCTGGGATAGGATGCGGATGTGCAGCAATCCTCTCCCTTGACCTGGTCACACTGCTGTCTTCAGTATACAGGGATGGAGCATGTTGCCATGTTTGCGGCTGGCTTTACTCCTCCTTATGCCTGATCCCAAAGGATTTGCATCCCAGGAAATTGGGGGCATTTGCTAGATTCTGTGAAGCATTGGGGGAAGCTTGTGTGCTGGCTGCTAAGTGGTGTCTGGGAAAAGGGGCTCACACAGCATTTCCTAGAGTAGTGGTTTTCAAACTGAGGTGTGCACACCCCAGCCGCGTGTGGCTAAGCTGTAATAATGGTGGTGAAGCTTCTGATTGGCTAGTGTGTGATGAGTGATGGTATTGCTGGGTGTTGATGCTGGCATCAACACACTTCCTGAGGAGTGAATGTGGAGATGCACTGGGGTTGAGGGGAATGAGCAGCGATGTTCTTCAGGTAAAGGAGTGTGCAGCCAAAAAAGTTTGCAATCCACTGCCCTGGAGTTTGTGAAGCCTTTCCCTTCCATCCCATGGCAGGTCGTCATTGAGACGTCTGGAATGCCAGCAGTGCATCAAGACAGCAACTTGCTGCTGATCCACTGTAACTACTTTATTTCTTCTGCAGATTCATGGCTGTCAGATCCTGGAGACTGTCCACAAGCACAGCTGTGGAGGGCTGCCCCCTGTGCGCAGTGCACTGGAAAAGTAGGGAGATTCTCTAATCCTGCTGCCGAGTTCTTGTGGAACAGCTGTAGTTAGTAATAGAATCTTTTCTCCAAACACCCCTGTTTGATCCAGGAAATGGGCTTGGGGCTGGGTTTACAGCCCTGGGGGTGTAAGTCCTCTGCTTATCCTCAGGATGAGTGCAGCCTGGACAAAACCAGTGTGACCTCTGCCAGACACTGATCTGCCAGCTGTCTCATTGCTGAGCTGCTGGGGCATCTTCTGGGGGAGGGAAGTTCAGTCTCCATGGCTTCTCAGCTGAGGTGGCCAATAAGGAGCCAGCTGAGACTGGCTGAGTGGTGAGAGTTCTGCTAGTTACTGTCGTGATTTCCCCATTACCTGGTGCAGTTCCTGTGCACATCACAGTAGGAGCTGCTTCGTGGTATCACTGGAGCCCTTGGGAGTTAGCTTGGGTGTTCAGACAGTAGGGTAATTTGGTTAGTTGCACACTGATAGAGGCATGTCCCTGTGGAGAGAACTGGGGCACTGACTTTCCAGGTGTGGTTTGTGGAGCTGCTGAGATGTCCGGGTGAGAAGGAACAGTGAGCTGGAGGGTTGCCATATGGCATCCTGGGCATGTCACTGTGTCACATGTCTGACTGCTTGTAATGGAACTAAGCAGGTGTCATGCTCGTGGCAGGCACAGGACCATCCATGTCTCCTGGGAGCGCACAGCTTTCTGGCAAAAGAGCTCCCATCTGGCCAACTGATCTGATGCATAATATATGTTCAGTTCCAGCTGCTTTATACACAGATCCCTCTTACTTCTTACTTCTCTTGGTCTCCAGGATCCTGGCTGTGTGTCATGGGGTTATGTATAAGCAGCTGTCTGCCTGGATGCTGCATGGACTGCTGCTGGATCAACATGAAGAGTTTTTCATCAGACAAGGCCCATCTTCAGGGAATGTCCCTGCCCAGCCAGAAGAGGAGGATGACGACCTGGGAATTGGGGGGCTAACAGGGAAACAGCTGCGAGAGCTACAGGACCTGGTGAGGTTCCAGCTCAAGGCATAGCTTCTTTAGGGCATTTGTGGGTCTGGGCAGACGCATGTGGCCAGCAGAAGAACCATGTGCACAGATGTTCTCATTGCCTTTGCGTCCACAGTGCAAGTGCTCTGTGAATTCACCCCCTGATATTCCACACTCAACTTCCCTGTGTAGGAAGGTCAGGCCAAGTATAAGTTGCACAAACGCACAGACTAGGAAAGATAAAATAGATTTTTAAGGACAATTAGCAGAAGGCATAAAGATTTTCAGTTTATCAAATGCTGGGAGCCTGTGAAATGATTGTTCAGCCTGCTGGATTCCCAGAGAAATAAAGGACATGGCAGAGGGATCAAATGCATCTCTTCCTCGGTTATCTCCACAGAGGATGTTGGAGATGCCTATGCCAAAACAGCTTCTTTTCAGATAAAGAGATGAAGACTCCTTAAAACTGAGTTGTCAGGAGTGGAGATGTAGGATTACCTGATACAGTAAGGAACAAGGACTAGATGGTTCTTCACCTGAGTGCTGAGAATTTGGAGCTGAGAGGGAGAGCAGCTAACAAAAAAAAAAATGCACACTTACTGGAATTGGCTGGTACTGTGAATATAGTTTCATAGTTTCTAGGGTCGGAAGGGACCTGAACAAATCATCTAGTCCGACCCTCTGCCATGGCAGGAAAGAATACTGGGGTCAAATGACCCCAGCAAGATGTTCATCTAACCTCCTCTTAAACACCCCCTGATATCTAACCTAAACCTGCCCTCTGCCAGCTTGTGACCGTTATTCCCGGTCACGCCTGGCGGTGCTCGGGGGAACAGGGACTCCCCCAGTG
>NW_017728911.1:41948696-41968598 GCF_001723895.1 Crocodylus porosus | reverse complement strand
GGGGGAGGATCACCTCCTTGGACCTGCTCGAGATGCATCTGTGGATGCATGCCAAGGTGCGGTTGGTCTTCCTTACTGCCTCCCCACACTGCCGGCCCATGTTCATCTTGGAGTCAGTGATGACCCCCAGATCCCTTTCTGCCTCCGTGCTGACAAGAGGGGAGTTCCCCAACCTGTAGGTATGGTTTGAATGGAGGCAAGCCCCCTGCATTATGTAGATTGGGTTTGTCTTCTTCCACACCATCTCCATGGCTGATTTTCTTCTGTTTGAATTGTCCATCCCCTGCACTGTCCCTCATCCGTTCCACCAACTCTTTTTTCTGTGTTCCTTTCTTGTCCTGTGATAGCGCTTGATTGAGGAGGAAAACATGCTGGCACCATCTCTGAAACAGTTTTCCCTGCGGGTGGAGATGCTACCATCATACATTCCTGTGCGAGTTGCTGAGAAAATCCTCTTTGTGGGAGAATCAGTTCAGATGTTTGAGAATCAAAACGTGACCCTGACCAGAAAAGGTAGGACAGCTGCCTGCGGCTTCCCATGTTGTGTGGAACATGGGCGCTTCTAGAGCATCGTGCCACGCATCCTGCAGCACGCACCTCTGTGATTCCAGCTGAGTCTCCCTGCCCTCCAGTGCAAGAGCAATCACTTCTAAGCCAACCTTTGAGCCCACCGGAGACTCTGTTGTCGCCTCCCAGCCCTCACAGTAATTGTGTCTTTATGAGTGTTATAGCAGCCATGAGGTATTTCTGGCTCACTCACCATTCAGTATTTCTACATCCTCACCTAGGGTTCATCCCATTCAGTCTGCCAGTCTCCATTTTCCTCCCACACATCTGCCAATATTCTAGGAAAAGGGAAGTAGTGTTACACAAATCAAAAGGTTGAGACATAGAGCTGTTGCACAGGTCCAGTCTGGTTAGCGGTGTTTGTGCTGTTCCCAGTTTCCTGTGGTCCAGCTGCCTGTTGTCAGGTCTGAGGCAAACTACTGTGACACCTTCCTCTCTATGACCTGCCACATGGCTCCATTCGCTCCTTCCCTCAGACCTGCTCCCCAGGCTGGGAGTCCACTCGGGCACCTGTTTTCAGATGGCAGCATCCTCTGTCTCTGGCCTCTGAGCTACTAGAACCAAATCTTGTCTTATGCCCCCTTGTGTTCTAGCATAGCCCAAGTGCACTCAATTTGGGCCTTCTGTGCAAAGACACTTAAGTGGTTGCATTTCATGGCATGAAGCATCATCCACACTAAGTCACTTCTTGTAAAGGTGGGGCCTGTCGTTTAGCTTAGCTGATCAAAAGAACTCCCAGATTCTGAAGTAGGATGGAAATAGAAAATGTTGCTTGCAGAGTGGTGGATGTTGTATCATTGGGACAAGCCACTTCTAGAAGCCCTCTGGAAGCATTTTACTTCTAGGTGACCCCAGTACACCAAGTTAGGCAGTGCTCTGTGCAAGGAAGGTGGGTACCCAGTGGCCGAGATGCAGCTGGTGGGAAGTGTAGCCATCAAACTTCTACTCGGTCTCTTAGGCAAAGGCTACTGAGTGGCTTGTTGAGGTACTGTGCTCTTCTGTGCTGTTTTACCTGTGTCCCAATGCTCTTCTGTCTGCTGGGCAGGCTCCATCCTGAAGAACCAGGAGGACACTTTTGCTGCAGAGTTGCACCGACTCAAGCAACAGCCACTCTTTAGCCTGGTGGACTTCGAGTCTGTGGTTGACTGGATACGAAGTACTGTTGCTGAGGTAATCTCACTGCAAGGAAACCAAGCCGCCTGTGAGCTATCAGGAAGGGCGAGGCCCAGGTGGGGTGACTGCATTGTTAATTGAATGTCTGCTGTGATACTGCATTGTCTTCTTTAATCAGAACATTGTGTAAAGAATATCTGTTGGAACACTTGTCTTCCCTTACCCTTTCGTTTTCATATTTTAAATGTTTAGTCAAAATAGATATAGCAAGAAACATTACAGTTCGCATCAGAGAGATTTAATTTGCATACAAAGTCTCAGTTTATTATAGAACTTGGGCATTGTATTCAGAGCGATGGGAACAGCAGAGGAGTCAGACATGTCCTCACCATGGGGAGGAGGCCAGGAATAAGAGCCAAGACTTGAGTTGGCTTTGTAACAGGGTTTGACTCCGCTTGTATCCTCTGTAGTGTCTTCTTATGTGGATCTTGACTTCTTTTGGAAATCTTGGGAACAGTTTGCTGCTAGGGGGAATGGGGCAGTGTGAATTAAAGGGTTCGTTCATTAGTAACACAGATCATTCTCAGGCAGATTCCTCCCCTTTGCTATGCTGGCCTGGTGGTGGGGAACAGCATATTCTGTTCTGTGTAAATTCCTTTACTGCACTTGGCATGCTCTGAGTTGCGGTTGAATCTGATCAGGTTCAGAGAAGAATACAGTGTTGTGGGTGTTGGGCTGGACTGAGCATGTTCTTGCATCTCCATAGCACCTGTGGAAGCTGATGGTGGAAGAATCGGATTTACTAGGACAGCTGAAGGTAACAACTATCTGTGCAAACTCATGCACGCTTCTCTTCAAGGGGTCATTTTAACAGTTTTCCCTCATTTTTTGGGTTATGCATTTGTCTCCTTCGGGTAAAGCTGTTCCCATTACTTCTGTCACTAAGATAGGAGCAGCATATCAGGGACTGACAGAGGCAGGCAGTTTCTCTATGGGGTACATGGTTTCACAGTCTGCCCTCTAAGGAAGAGGAATGACATTGCTGGCCATCCAGGCAGGATGGATGCTGTCCAGAGCCACGGGCCTCAGCCCAATTCATGTTCTGCAGCCGCTTCTCAGAGCAGCCCAAGCCACAGTCTGTTGAAGCAGTAACAGAAACAGATGTTTGTACAATTCTTCCTCCTCCTTCTCTTGGAATTTCATATTTAAATATCTGTCTTCATAGATTATTAAAGATTTCTATCTCTTGGGAAGAGGAGAATTGTTTCAGGCCTTCATCGACACTGCACAGCACATGCTAAAAACACCACCCACTGCTGTAACTGAACATGGTGAGTCCCATGCTCAGTCCTGCTCACTCTGCATGCTGTACTGAGAGGATAGTAAGCCCTACCACCACTGCAAATATGAGATCAATTTAATTCTTGAACAGCCAGCAAGGAAGACCCCATAGTGTCCCCACTCAAGTGCTTTACCAGTCAGTCTTCCTGCCCTTTGCACTGACCAGGTCTAGGTAATAGCTTTAGGGAGCAATCCTTCATTAAGGAAGGGGTGAGATGGATTAAACCGTGCCTTAAAAAGGTTTTTCCTACCTGGCATTAGTAGCATGGCTACCTCGCATTTTGGTAAGTTCCTTTTTTAAATAGGAGCAAGTCAAACCACTGGAGTGCTGCCCTGGGAGTCAGATGGAGGGCTCCCCTTTCCTACATATGGGCAGTGGCTTATCTGGCACTGTACTGTCAGGAGGCCCGGCTAGGGCCATGCTTTTGTGAGTGCCCATTATCCTGGGTGGAGGAGCAGGTTCCACTTGCACAGCCCCCAAGAGGGATGGGAGTGGGCTACCCATGGGTGGCTGAGGTATGAGAACAAACTTCTCAACCCCTGCTCCTGGTAACAGCTCTGGGGTTAGCATTGGCTGCACCATGACGCTGTTCCTGAGGCTTACGCTCTTTCCTTGTCAGATGTCAACGTTGCATTCCAGCAGTCTGCCCACAAGGTGCTTTTGGATGATGATAACCTCCTCCCCCTGCTCCACCTGACCATCGAGTATCATGGGAAGGAGCACAAAGGTACCGACTTGAGCTTGTTGCCAAGGGTTGGGGGGAGCCAAGAGCTGTTCTGCTTCAGTCTCTGCTCCACTCCACAGACCTTCAGGTTAAGGAGTCTGAGCTTCCTGTGCACCTGCCTTTGACTCGGGCACCCTCCTGTGTACTTCCTGGTCCTGGAGGGGGATGCCCTGCCGCACTCTGTCCCCTGCTCTGTTGCTTGCTGGAGGATCTCTTCCTTCTCCAAGTGTCTGTGCCCAGGTCACAGTTCTGCTGTTCTGTTTCTTTCCAGATCCCTCTCAGGCCCGAGAAGGACCCTCCCGGGAGCTCTCACCTCGCGAGGCCCCCACCTCTGGCTGGGCTGCACTCGGCCTCTCTTACAAAGTACAGTGGCCACTGCACATTCTCTTCACGCCTGCTGTCTTGGAGAAGTGAGTGCCAGCCCCTGCCTGCTTAGTTAGCATATAGTATCTTGGATACTGGTCAGTGAAAAGGGTACAGCTGCATTACCTTCCTTACTTGCAGCATAAGAACGTGTTGCTGGTGTCTGGGTAAGCAGCTGCAGTGCTGGTCAGTGTGTATCACTCCACCAGCAGTGCTTCTCCTGCAGCAAACCCGGCAGCTCCATTCCTTCCTCCTCTGCAGCACCAGGGTAAGCCCTGAGTTAGTGCGCCTGGCTGCAGGAAGCATTTTTGTTCAGAGGCAGGCCATCACCATGGCTGCTCTGCCTCAGTGTTCAGCCCCCCTCCTGCCCCTTGGTTTCACATCTGTGTTGTTCTGTAGTGGGTGTTTGGGTCCTGAAGAATTCACATGGCTCAGAAGGTCAGTCTTTGTCTTGGCTGCAGGTACAATGTCGTCTTCAAATACCTGCTGAGTGTCAGGCGGGTGCAGGCTGAGCTGCAGCACTGCTGGGCCCTGCAGATGCAGCGCAAGCACCTGAAGTCCAACAGAACTGATGCCATCAAGTGGCGTTTGCGGGATCACATGGCATTCCTTGTGGACAATCTCCAGTACTATCTGCAGGTCAGGGTACAGGGGATGCTGAGCAGGCACCCAAGTCCAGTGCAGCGAGATGTAGCTTGTTTGCTGGAGCTTTTCCTCCCCACTAGGTTTTATCTGTAGGATATGGAGTAGCAGGGAGGACAAGGGTTAACAACACGCAGAACCAGACCAACCCGTGCTAGATTACATCCTGAACAGGTGCTAAAGAGACTGGTTCTCTGAGGAACCAGTACATGACTAAAGCTTATCGTCTCTGGCAGAGCTGTAAGCAAGTACTCGGTGCTCTTAGAAAGGTGGGAGTCTCAGCTTCCAAATGGCACTTCACATTCATAGCAGCCATGCTGAGAATCCATGTGGTCAGGAGCCTTCCCACCTTTCCCCCTCTCCACATCAACTCCATCCTGAATTTAGTGTTTAGTATCTGAAGAATTGACAGGAGGGTATAAACAAGACCCTGGTCACAAAATGTCAATGTAAAGTGTAGAGGTTAGATTACATCTTTTGAATCTTTTGCTGAAAGTTAACAGTATAACAATTCTCACTGATACAAGCTGTGACTTTCCACTCAAGCTGTATGTAGGGTGAGAAAATATTACCTTTTCCCTGCATTATAGCTGTATTTTTTTCACTTAGCTTACTTTGGCAATTATACTGCTTATTTAACAAGGAAAGGACAGTATGTGAGTTAGGGAAAAAAGTAGAAAAGGGGAAAATATTAACTTTTTCTTGAAACTCTGGTACTTTGAACTAATTTCCTAATTGACCAGACAGAACCTTCCAACTTCAGTTCTTGTTTATTCACAGTCCTGTTTTTCCAGTAGGAAAAAGTGGGTGATAATTTTTTATTCAACAGAATCAAAAAGCCTACATGAACTACAAACAAACTTTAGACTTTTTCTTTGAAAGAAGATTTCCATTTTTAGAAAATCTGTACCACCAAATTACAAATTCTAACATTTAGACAGGGATGTATTTGGTAGCTGCGTTGGTCTGAGACAAAAATAAATGCAAAACTCTAGAACTCTTGGTTCAGAGATGATACCTTTTATTAGACCAGCTAAGATATTGCAAAAAAAGTATAGTTTTTTCTGCAAGCTTTCGGGCACACGTGCCCTTCCTCAGGCTCAGGGAAAATTAAAGATGGTAAAAAGTCCCCATAGGTAAAAAAATAAACTTCATTTTTGCGCAGAAGCAGCTGAAGGTGGAAGTCTGTTCCTCTGGATCCATGAGAGTATCTTTGTGAGTTGCTCTTTGAGATGCAGATAAGGCAGGATTCCTTCCCTGGTGGTGTCAGATGGCAGAAAGGCAGGGAGATGTAGAAATCTTTCTTTTTGTTCAGCCTTGAAATTTAAATCCAAAAACATTTAGGCAAGCATTTAAGTCAGCTGGGGTGAGTCATTCATAGGGTTTTGCTAACCGTCTGCAAGCAGACTGAATAGATTGGGCAGGGGCGGAATGGCATCCATCATGCAAGGAGAACAGAATGATGCTAATGAGATTTTTTTGATGTACCCGTCAGGTGGATGTGCTGGAATCTCAGTTCTCACAGCTTCTGCAACAGATAAATTCTACCCGGGATTTTGAGAGTATCCGGTTGGCTCATGATCACTTCCTCAGTAACCTGTTGGCTCAGTCATTCATTCTGCTGAAACCTGTGAGTTGTTCTTGCCTTCTGATTCTTTTCTGCAGTGTATCACAGAGATTATGTGCTCACTCATGAATAGACATGACAAGCCAGGAGCATTTCACTAGGTTCATATTTAAGTAACCTAGTGTGACCACCTGAACACAGGCCATTGGAATCCCAGGAATTAACTCATCTGCATTTTTTCTAGAAAAGCATGTCTGTCAGCATGGCCTGTCTTCCTAGATGTGTGACTTTTTATGCTTGCTGCACTGAAATGCAGATTGTTTCTTTATGCCCAGTTGACCAGGAGACTAGATGGCTTTGTATCTGTAACCTGTCCTCTGCATTATTCACAACATTATTTACAGGCTCCTAGGATAGGTGAAAAGTGTCTTCCATTCCTTTTTTCTGGCATCTTGCTTGCTTTCATTCAACAACTTGATTTAGCATTAAAGGATTGTTAAAAGGATAAATTAGATAGTCTAAGTCCTATCTTCAGTTCATTGCTTCCATCTTAAAGTTTTGTTTTCCTGCCATCTCTGTGAAAAACTTAGATCGCCAAGTGTGAACAGCTCTGCTGCTAAGACACAAGGAGGCATTGTTGAAACACTTAAGGCAGAGAGCTGTACAGTTCCCCTGGTTTGGAGGGGAAATTACTACTTAGGAGCTTATACCAGCTGATCCTATGTAATTGCTGTCTGTCCTTTCATAATCTGCAGCAAGTGAAGGTAAGATACAGTTTATCTGAGGAAAATTACTTGGGCTTAGCATCACTTCCTGCAGGATGGGAACAGACTGAAATAACATTTACACTTGATTCACTGGTACTATGGTAAGTTCTCCCTTTAGAACAAGAGATGCACTGGTATATCAGTGGTATATTGGATCGGCACCGATTAAAAGGAAAATTAACATCATCAGCAATCGGCTTTTCTTGGCCTGTGTAGCCGATAATGTCACCGATTAAATGCCATGTGCTTGCATACAGCGGCCATGTGTGTACCCAGGAGTGCAGCTGGGCAGCTTGGAGGGCAGCCTTCTGCTGGTAAGGGCAAGGGGCTGGGATGGGGGGTGCGCTGCTTAAGGCTCCCACAGTGAGGGTGGGAGTGGGACAGATGCAAGTGCTGCTAAGCCAGGATGGTAAATAGGACACGGAGTAGGGCAGAGCTGTGGACAGTTCATCCTGGGGGATGGGGGGCACAATCCATATCAGCTGATCCCAATCTGATGGCTGATATGTGGTCTGGCAGCTTGTAGAGCAGCATCTGAAAGTCTGTTGTGGGGGAAGGGCCATGGGGAGGGACAGATCAAGGCCCTTGCAGTGAGGGGGAGAGTGGGCAGGGGGAGGCACCGCACACCTGAGGTGGGGTGGGGCATGGCACAGAGCCATGACTTGTCGGGGAGGGGGCACTGCTGCACACACCCCAGGAGAGCATGGGGGTGCCCCCTGGCTCTGTGCACAGGGTGGGCTGGGGCTGGGGGCTGCGCCGGGCTCTTTCTGGGGTGACGAGTCTGGGCTGGGCTCGGGCCAGGCAGTGGCAGCTCTGGGAGGGGGCTACTGCAAATTTTGGTAGCTGTAGCCTCCTTCCTAGTACCGCTGCTGCCTGTCCCGAGTGCAACCCTGGCCCCAGCCAGCAGTGGCAGCCCACCCTCACCCCATGCATAGATCTGGAGGGTACCCCCCATGCCCTCTTGGAGGGTGTGTAGCGGTAGGAGCCACTCCCTACTCCATGCCCCCTGGGCAAGCCACTCACAGGTCCGTCCCATGCCCCGCCCTGCCCTAGTGCCAGCCCCCGCCCCACTCTCTCACCACAGGGGGCTCGGTCTCTTCCCCCACAACAGACTTACCAGCCTGATGTTGCTCTCCACATCGCTGGGCTGCGTTCTTGGCCACCTGTGTGCTGTGCTGCGGCTGCATGCATGCATGCAACATTTATTGGTGACATCATCGCAACATGAATCAAAAAAAACTGGCTGCTGATAATGTCAATTTTCCTTATATTGGTGCTGATACAATATGGGACCGATGTATCGGTGCACTTCAGAAATACACGATCTAAACTCTTCATAAAACCACCATCAACACTGACACAGCACAGGACATAACACCTGAATCTGTCATAGATAAAACAAGGGAACCAGGGCAGCCAATGTTCTGCTTCTATAAAAGGTTTGTTAATATATGCTTAAGAGATCCCAGGCAGGGGGGGGCACAAACCCTCCAGTCCCTACCAGTCTGACCATAGGGTAAAATTCCTTCCTGACCCCAAATGTGGCGATCGATTTGACCCGAAGCAGAGAGGCAAGACTCTCTAGCCAGGAACATCCAGTTTTAAGTCTCAGCAGGTGCATTGGTGCAGCCCCTTCCTTCCCCCCCATCCCCAGCCAATACCCAGTGCTTCTGATGGAGGCTTAAAAATACCCTGGCCAAGTACAGTCAAAAAGCCTGAGGCTGAATCGATTCAACCTTTGTAGGTTAATACAAGATGCAGAGATTAAATTGAACCAGAATTGAGCAGATATTTACCTTTGACTCAGGAAATGCAGCCACATGCCTGCAGTAGCTCAGGCCACAAGCCGGAGGGAGCTAGAGCATGGTTCTCTCGCTGTGTGTTCACTTCCTCTTCCTGCTGCCCCCTCTGGGTTTTGTAGTCCAGACTTACAGCAGCAGGACTCTGCAGAGTCACTTACCAATTCCTCTTCCTGCTTCCAGGTGCCTCTGGGATTTGTAGTCCAGAGTTGCAGCCAGCAATAAGTTTGAGCGGAGGGAAGGGGTGCTTAACCCCCTCCCCGGCCCCAGACCTCAGCTGGAGTTTGCCTGGAGGGGGCAGTCCCCATGCTTTCAGACTGGGCTGCATCCCCAGCCACACTGTTGCCTTCCCCTCCTTGTCAGCCAGCTCTCACTGCTCCAGCTAGGGAGCAGAGGGACAGGGCCACCCCTGCTCTCTGGGAGCTAACAGCACAGCCCAGCCCAGCCTGGGGTTGCAGAGTGCTGGGGGTCTGTGATTGAACTTGAACCAGGAGGGGGTCTGGGACAGAAGTTTCATAAACCGGTTTGACCCAAATCAGTTAAGCCTGATACTACATTCAACCAGGTGCATCTTAAACCAGTTTCAGCCATTTTGAAATGGGTTGATGTGCACTGAGCTTCTGTTCTGTTACGGGTTTAAACCAGTTTCTGATGATTTTAACCTGGTTTATGTGTAACTTCTGTCCCTAGTCCCTGAAACATGTAGCAGAAAGTGAGGGGAGGGGGGAGCAAAAAGCCAAGCCCAGAAGCCTGGGAAATCCCTGTAGCCAAACATAAGAATCACTATGCCTAGATCAAGGACAGGCAATTATTTTGGGGAGAGGGCCGCTTACTGAGTTTCGGAAACCCATCAAGGCCGCATGAGAGGTAGCCAGGGCAGAGTAACATTCTCTACGTTTTTTAGGGGCCCTGTGGGCCGGATAGAAAGGCCAGCCCCCGGGCTGCGTTTTGCCCACCCCGGCGTAGATCATCCCTGACCAGTGACTGTCCACAACCTGTTTTTTAACATCTCTAGTGATGGAGAGTCCACACCTTCCCTGGGCAACTGCCTTCCTGCTCTAATGATGAAGACGTTCTTCCTGAGATCTAATCTAACCTGCTTTGCTGCAACTTCAAGCCACTGGCTTATGTCCTGCTCTTTACAGCAGGAGAGAAAATATGTCCTCCCTCTTCTTTGCAGCAGCCTGTCACACATTTGAAGCCTGCTGCCATGTTCCCTCCTAAGTGCCTTTTCTACAAGCTGAACATGCTTCGTTCCTTCAGCCTCTCCTTGTATGACTTGTTTGCCAAGCCCTTTATCATCATCACCTGCCTCTGGACCCTCTCTAGCTTTGCTACATCTTTTAAAATGTGGAGCCCAGAACTGCATGCAATAATTTTCATCCTTGGAAGAGACTAGTAAAAGGGTTGTTCGGTAATAGCAAGTGCACCCTGCACCTGTGCAGGGGCTTGAACTAGGTGGTCCTTAAGGTCCCTTCCAGCCCTAGGATTCTGCTTGGGTTCAGCATATTTTCCCTGATGCACCAGGTGTATTAGCATTTCTTAAGAACAAAATCCAAGGGTTTGAAGCCACAAGGGACCATTAAATTTCATTCACTTACCCTGGTATTGAGCCCAGCACTTTTTGGCACCACTTTGATCTGAAGATGCCAAGAGATGGAGAACCTACCGCTTCCAGCTGGTGGCTTATCCAGTTGGTTCTGCCTCACTGATGAAAAGCTCTCTCTCTAGTCTCATTTTGCTGATGCATGCCTAGCTTTCAGGTCTCTCTGAGTCCTCTGAATTAGCTCCTTGTTAACTAGGAATTTTCTGCTATAGCAATCCGTTTTTCATTAAAATGCTGTTATCCTTTTTTCCATAGCATCAGTTCTTCCTACCTGATTGCACAGGAAGACTTATTTGGCCTCTAAAGTTAAAGAGATCATGTCAACATGTCACAGTCCCTGCAAGGTCCTAAAAGTGAATTTTTAAAGGCCCCTACCTGTACTGTTTTTCTCATCATCAGTGAAAAGTCTTCCACTCATAGGCACTTAGTGCAAAATGATTTCAAACATTTATGGAGGAACGTTTAGAAGTTAAGAATTTTCTCAACTTCGTAGCATGAAATTCCTGCTTTTACATCTTATCCAAAGTTCGTTTTTACAGAGTTTTGGGCCATGTTTCAGTCGTCTGTGTTCTTACTCTTCTAAAGAAATGCGTTATACAAAACATTCCACATTTCAGGGCCAAGCTGTTATTTCGCTTTAATTTCAAAAGAGGATTTCCAAAGAAGCTGCATGTTTCCTGTTCAGGAACAGACAAGTGGTGATCAGAGAAATAACATTACAGAGGTGTAAGAAAGAGGGGTAGAAAAGTGGCCAGCGTGTCAGCGGCCTTCCCCAGTGAGCGTTTCCTGCTGTTTTTAAATGGTCAGATTAAACAAGACCCACTGTTAGGAAATGCCACTTGTTACACAAATCTAAAACTCCCTTGCTGGCCCTGCCTGCCTTCTCACAGGTTTTCCACTGTTTGAATGAAATCCTGGATCTGTGTCACAGTTTCTGTTCCCTTGTCAGTCAGAACTTGGGCCCGCTGGATGAACGTGGAGCTGCCCAGCTGAGCATCCTAGTAAAGGTGAGTCTTGGGCCACGTGAACCCCTCTCCTCCTCTCTGTACAGAGACTTGCAAGGAGCGGGGTAGGATGACAGTCCTGCCTGCTTGAAGCAGGGACAGTGTGTTATATATCCTGTAATTTTTAAACTGATGTAATAAAATTAGTGCATGGAGGTGAATAATTCAGTTTAGTCTAGCCACAGCAGGGTTGGAATCTGTTCAAGCTAAACTGGAACAAGAGCATGTAGACTGGTTTGATCAAGCAGAAGAAAACCAACAAGTGGGTGCAGTGCATACAAAAAAAGGCCTCAAAAAGCAGCAACTATGTCCTGCTGTTTGCTCTTTGCAGAGCTGAAGGGTGCGGCACTTTCTGGCAGCAGCATGGAGAAGTGCTTGCAAGGAAGCTAGTAAAACTCACTGAAGACTCTCAGTTAACACTGAAGGTCCTGGATATGGGAAGACTGGTTGAATCTTTCTCCTAATTGTGTTCTGTTTTCAAGCCCTAGCCACTGCACTGGCTTACCTGCAAAGTGACACTACTACCAGGGGCTGTTGGCTTCTGGAAGGAAGCTTTTCTTTGAGACATGAACCATCCTGTTGTCAGGGATGGGGCAGGAAGCTGCTGTGGCTTCAGCTCACTGATGCTGGTCTTCTCTCCCCCACAGGGCTTCAGCCGCCAGTCCTCACTCCTCTTCAAGATTCTCTCCAGTGTCCGCAACCACCAGATCAACTCTGACCTGGCCCAGCTGCTGCTCCGCCTCGACTACAACAAGTACTACACCCAGGCAGGGGGCACCCTGGGCAGGTAGGAACAGGCTGGGCACTGGGTTTGCTGACACCAGCACCCAGAGGTGTTTGAGACAAATTCATAGTTGGCAGGATCAGAAGGGACCTAAGTAGATCATCAAGTCCAACCCCCTGCCCTGGGCAGGAGAGAACACTGGACTCGTATGACCGCAGCTAGGGGAGATGGATGTGAAATTTTCCATTTGAGCTCAAATTCCTGATTTCAGAAGCCAGGTTGTGCTTCTCTTCCACTGTTTGCCTCTTTGCTTTGAGATCCAGGGAACCGCCTGCTACCAGGTGTTCACTGGAGAGGCCAGCTGCCCTGCATGAGGTGGTATGTGGGTAATAATACGTCTTTCTCTTGCAGCTTTGGGGTTTGAGCAGAGACCTGTTTTTAGGACCATGAGCAAGAACACAACAAGGTGAAGTGATGAGGATGAATACAGACGAGACAAAAGCACATTACCACCAGTGGTGTTTCTAGGGCATTCACTCTGTCTGAACCCTTCCTGGCAATGGGCCCTAGTCACCTGTTCCCCAGAAATCCACCTCTCTTGGAAAGAGGTAACAACAAGTGTCTTGAAACAAGGCTGTTCCATTCACAGAGCATTAGTAAACTTGCTTCCTGTGGCATGTATGTATCCCCCCTGCCACACACCAACCTGCTTGTGTAGGGCAGGACAGTCTATCCCACAGGTTCCATCCACATCCTTCTCTCCCTCCTTTAAGCAAATGCACAGGATCATACAGCTCTTCCTGACTGTTCACCTTGACCACAAGCAATGCAGAAAGTGGTGAGACGTATCCTGGTGGATGTGGCTGTGCCAGCAGGTACTGGCAGCAAGCAAGAGCTTTCTTTTGTTCAACACATCATTTTACAATTACCACATCCTCTGCTTCCAATGCACTGGCCCTAGTCTGACATCTGCACAGAGGGAAAGGAGGAAGCCACATAGATGCCTGGCTGCTGTTTGAACAGTAAGGGAGGCCTGGAAAGGTTTTCACTCTGCAGTAATCTCACCTCCAGGGAGTTAGGGGGCTGCTGCCTGCTTGGAGCCTGAGCCCACAACATGTTTTTTCAGTAGTGGTGTCATATACTGCTGTTCTGGTTTTTGTGGCTGGCACTAGAGCATCGGGAAAGATGGGCAGTGAATGAGAAGTGGGTGTAAGCCAGTAGCTCGCAGACTCTTTGGCTTGTGTATCACTCTGATTCCATGTTACAAATAATAAAGAGTAACACTTTGTGATTACAGTGAGACTAACTGAGCCTGTCTTTAAATTATTTTGTTTCTTTGTCATCCTTTCTTGTTTATTTTTCATTTCCATCTGGTTTCCTCCAGAAGTTGATTGCATGTCCCAGGAATATGCATACGCTAGTTTAAGAAAGCACATGAATAGCCTAAGTTAGTGTTTCTTGGACAGCAAGTTTGATAGATGGAAGCAACTTGTTCTGGGTTTAAAGGCCATACTTACCTGAATCAGAGGGCATAGGTGTGAAAATGAGCAATGAAGATGCAGCGGGGTGCATCTGAACAGAGTGAAGCTGGTTGTAGAGGGATCTGTAGCCTGCATCTGGAGTGGAGTTCCTGCAGCTACTTCCTGGGGTCAGAGACTCCTAGACATTGTACGTAGGGGCTTAAACAATCAAACCAAAGCAAGAATGTGACAACCCATGAGCAGCATGGTGATGTCTGTTCCCCTTATTAGCAGTGAAGCAAGAAAGATGGAAGTCAACACAGGGAAACACAAGACTGGAGGGTGGGGGAAGAGTAAGAGAAAGATTAAACAAACTTTTCAAAATGCAGGGAGGGGCCCTGACTAAGGATGGACAGAAGCCACAGGATCTGGAAGGGAGGCAACAGATTAGGCCTGTATGAAGAAAGGATTATAGTTTATGATGGGGAAAGCAAGGTGTGAAGCTTGTAAGTACCAAGGGAGTAGAAACCCTTGGGACATTCAAACCTACCCTGCAGTGATGCTGGCCAATATACAAGGGGGAGACCTCCATCCTGTGTAGAAAACAGAAGAAAGGCTCCATCCTTGGCTGCTGGTGCTTTTGACAGGCTCTTTCAAGCAAAGTGTTCCCTTCCTTGTGGCCTCCTGGCATCTTCATCAGGTGCCAATTCTTCCTGCTTTCCCTCTGGAAAAGCAGGTAGGCTAGAGCTTCGGGTGCAGGTTCAGCAGCAGACTTTGCTTAATGTGTTTTGGGTAGAAGCAGAACATGGATCACTGCTGTGGGCAGGTGACAAAGAGGGGCAGGAAGCAGCAGTGACAATATCCTGTCCCCACTCAGGGCTGTTCAGCTGGCACTTACCTGTGCAGAACCGAAGGTGCTGGGAGGATCTGTCTTCACTCAGCTTGTCAGCGAGGAATAACAGCTCAGTCAGGTTTTCCAACGCTAAGCGTTAATGGTCCACCTGAACACCAGAGTTGGTGACTAAGTTGCTGCAGCATGACAGTAAACAGGGACACAGCTGTCAAACAGATTTCTCCCACAATTAATCCCTTAAATACAGCAGGCATCAGAGGACATAAGAACATGTTGCTTAGGAGTGGCACGCATAGTATCTAGGTGCTTACACAACCATGCCCTGGCATGCCAGATGCAATGGTGGGGTCCTGGAAGCAACACAAATGAGAACCAGAAGATGGGGGGGGGAACGGGACGGGACGGGACAACACCACAATCAGCACGTAAGCCTGTGAGTGCTGGGGAGGGTTTCTCCCAGTCCTCATCTCCCTCCACTAGGGAAGGGGCCTGTCCTGCCCCCATGCATCAGTGGATTGGGCACTGATTCTGGCCCTGCTGCAGGCTGCCATTTGTGAACTGGTTTGTCCCTGCAGTCCTGGACACTAAGGTCTTGGTGGCTGGTTAAGGCCCATGCATCCTTGTGAGGCAGCAGCTGGGGCCAAATGCTGCACTGCTACTGCAGAACAAGTTTGCAACACCCTGGAATAAATCCAGGACAGTCACATCAGGTTCTGCTCCAAGCCATCTCCTTTCCTAGTAGATAGTCTACCTGTGTCAGAACCACATGCACAACTGATCCTCCCAGGCCAGTCACCAGGTTGACGGATGTTTGCTCAACCTCAGCCTTCCGCCCTCTACCCACCGTCATCTTGCATCACCTCTCAGGAACCACGAAGTCGGCAGTCCAGGACACTGGAAAAGGAATGCATGAACAACACTCCTCCCCACCCAGTGCACAGCAGGGAGGTGCTGCAGGCTCTCTGGCCTGCCATGCTCAGCGCCTGAGCATGAATGCACCTGCACATGAATCCTGCTGACCAAAGCAGTCAGCCCATCGCACTGCATCGGCTTCTGAGATTCTGTGCCCGCAGCCCTCTCCAGGAAAAGCATGGAGAACTGCACAGTACAGTGTCTGTTTTTTTCCCTCTACCACCTCTCCCCTCCTCCCCTGCGAACAGCCAGGATACAGGCTTACATGAGCTGAAAGCCCCAGCTACCACAACGAGAGATTCAACATTTATTTCATCTTAAAAGTCCAGCCATAAAACTATGTACAATGATCCATGCACATGTCCATTACACAGAGACATTTAAAACCTGATTAAAACACAGTCTGCACAGCAGTGGGACGGCAGGCGGGCACGGTACGGGCAGCGCTAGCGGGGCACGTAGTCATATTTATACTTTGGATGCTTGTTGTAGCCCATTCTCTCCCCAGCAATAAGGCTCTGGATCACCCACTCTTGCGAGATGACAGGCAGACGCAAGGCTTCTGCGCATTTCAGGACAGCAGCTGGACAGGACAAGTCTGTTACCACCACATCGAAGACCCCCAAGGCAATATCTGTGGGGAAAGGCTACTGTGAGGAAGAAGTATCTCTCCACCCTCATTCCCCTGCTCCCGGAGGTGCTAATGCCACCCTGCTTCAGGACATCTTCCACATCCTCTCAGCCCCAGCCAGGAAACTCCCCCCATGTCGAGGGCACAGCACTCAGGACTCTGGTTAAGCTCAAGACCCAAAGGCACAAGACAAGGCAGCTGCCTGCATGCAAAGGATCATGGTTTAGTATCACAGGGCTGTGTAAGACGAAGTTACAGATGCTCACACCAGTCTCTATGTGCCCTGCAATGGAAGGACCAGCAGCTGTATGGCTGACAGCTTGCCAGCTCCTGTGCTCCCTTTCCCACAGAGCCCAGAGCAAGGGGAAGCTTGCTGCAGCGCAAGGCGCTTCTCAGGTTCCCCCCATTGCAGACTGCCAGGCTGCTGTGTAGCATCCGAGCTAGTGCCACAGCAACCTTCACTGCAGAAGGTATAAAGAAGAGAACCGCTCCCCCCAGTGTCTAAGCTGGGGCCCTGTACTCCCCACCCCACCCCACCCCACCCCACCCTGGAAGCTCAACAGCAGCCTAGGCACTGAGCACATGCAGTCTGAGCTGCCCAGGCCTGTGCTTGTGGCAGCACAGCAGTCCCAGTTAGGCGTGTGGCCCCCATGCTCCCAGCGCAGCTGCAAGTACCTTTGTTCTGAGCAGTTGAGTGATGCTGCTTCACTGACGCCGCGCCCCCCATCATGAGGATCTCTGACCACAGCTCCAGGAAGTTCTGCCGCTGGTCGGACACCAGCAGGACCTTCAGGTTTTGGAAGGGGCTCTCACGAGGATGCCTGCCCAGGGAGGGCAGAGGTGAGGAGCTCAGACAATCCTGCTGCCTCGGAGCCAACAACTCTCAGGCCAGCAGCGCTCCCTGCGCTGGTACTGGCATGGTGTCACCCACCCCTTCACTGGTGGGAAAACCCAGGGACAGGCCTATGGGGGACGAGGCCACATCCCGGCACTTGGGTCCACACCTTGGGCTCCCCCAGGCACCAGCCCATTAACCTGGCTGCCGTGTCCCCCCCCCCCCCCCCCCAGCCCTTCCCTCAAACCCATCCACACCCAGATTACAGACCAGACGCTAAATAGGTGCTAATGCCAGTTCCTGCAGGGCCTGTCCCAGCCTTCCTGCAAAGGGCTGTGAGCTGCTTTGCCAAGCCCACTCCCACATCTGCTTGCCCTTACCTCCCACTGGTGCTGGTTTTAAAGCCACACACCTCGTTTTGTGGGGCAGCACCCGCCCATACACAGAGGAGCACCAAGCCAAAAAGAGCTGCTTAAGTTCAGCTTGCTCCAAAACTGGACAAACAGCAACTGGCTCCCCTTGCTCCTGCTGTTGGTTCCCAAGGGGGTGAAGTCCAGTGAACCTCTGAAAACCCCTTTCCTGAGTACTGGGTAACTGCCCTGAATGCAGAAGTACAGGGAACATGAAGGGGAGAGCTCTGGGGTCTAGAACCTATCCAAGAGAGATGGAGAAGGCAGCTCCCTCTCCCCAGCTCAGCATGTACTTAACCTACTGGTTCCCTGAAGCCCGTGCCCCAGTGGAGCCCAAGATATACATGTAGCAAGGGGGCATCACATCTACTGCAGTGGCACCTGACGAATTCTGCCAGCAGACAAGCCCAGGTGCTCCCTCCACCCTGCTCAGGTCTAGCGTCTTCCTGTGCCCTGTGACGAGAGCAGCCTGGAGGAGGAGGCGGCATGCTCCCTGTGCTGTGTGATGCAGGGGGAGGAGCGCTGCTCCCACATGCCAGGGAGGGTGGAGATTTGCTCTCCTCATTACATAGATCCTGCTCTATCCCCCCAGGGCACATGCGCTGTCACTGTGTCGCCCTTGTGCCCACCCAGCCACCCCTGCTCTGGCTTCAGTCGTGTGCTGGCAGCCCCAGCCGCCTGGTGCTCACCACTCCAGCAGCCGCTGCTCCTGCAGGCTGTAGCCAGCTGGGAGAAGGTAGTTCTGGTAGTTCTGCAGCTGGTTGGCATGGCAGCTGTCGTGGACCCAGACGTGGGACACACAGGGTATTCCGCTGGCAAGGCACAGTAAGTACTTGCGGGTTCGGCAGTGCTGGTCCGCAATCAGGAGGCACCGGTAGGCCGCGCTGCACTGTGGGAAGGCACCGGGACACAGCTCAGGCCTGCACTGCTGAGGCAGCGGGAGGAAATGAGAGCCGCAGAGCCCCACGTGCCATGGGCTAGTTGGGCCAAGAGGGAGAATCACCCCTCTCTCAAGCTGGAAGAGGCAACTGTTGGGGTGGGAAGCCCTTGCCCTGCCCAGGCACAGCCAGGCAGAACATCTTGGGGGGCATCATGGGGGCACAAGAGCCAGGCTGGCCAAGTGTTTGGGGGTGAATCTAGTCCGATCCCTGGCTCAGGGCAGGAGCACCCCTGTCTACAGGGCCAGACATCCCTCTAGCCTGATCTCAAAAAGCAGCAATGCCAGCGATCCCCCACCACTGGTCAGACTGCAAGGACCCTTCTAGTTCACTCTCCCTCATTGCACTTTCAGCCCACTGTGCCTTGCACTGCCCCCTGTGACACAACAACGGGTCACCATCCTCCTTGTAAGGGACCTTTTTGTACTTCAGGACCATTACCCAAGCCCTTCTGCAGTGACGTACAGCCCACGCCCCTGCAAGTAGATCCTGTGGCCAGTTACCCTCCCTGCTGGAGGTCTGCACCTACATCCTGACTTAAATCTGCCTAGCACCAGCTTTCAGCCTCTGGATCACACTCTGCCTTTGCCTGCTAAGCTGATGTGCCCAAACTTTTTGGAGAGCTCTCCCTGAAGTTCCTGGCACAGCAACTGGCCCCTTCTACCCTGCTCATGGGTCAATTGCATGGATCACTTTTCTTGACTCTTTCATAGTGAGACATGTTTTCCAAAGCAACCACCAGCCTCGTGCTCTTCTGAACCCTTTGCCCTCAGCACGTCCTGGGTCGTGGCAATGCCTGCAAGCACCACTTTTGGCAAGCACCACCAATCGAGAAGATCCAATAATGCAGGAAGGGTGAAGAGGAAGAGAAATGCACATGGCCCCTTCAGGACAGCGCTGCTCACCCTGAGCCTTTGGCACACAAATGGCAGAAGACCCCACTCCTGCGCTGGCCCAGCTGCCCCACAGTGCTGCTCAGCCCACGCCCAACCCTGTAAGATGGTCTGAGTTGCTACAGGGCCTCACTGCCACAGACCAGGGAGGAGGGTCTCACCTGGGTTTCATCGAAGTCCTCCAGGATATAGCCAGCTCCTGCACGCAGCTGCATTGCTGTGTACTGCTTGTTGTACGGCGTCATTTCCAGGAACTCTAGAAGAGAGGAAGAGCTTAAGCCTTGGCTCTGAGCTGTGCCACAGCCCAGGCCTTGTCTCCCTCAGCTGTGGAAACTAGGAGGGGTGGCAGGACCACATTGCTGTTCTCATGCCAAGCAGCAGGCATGGTAGCAGGGCACAGCCGAGTGCACCACTAGCTAAGCTGGACTCGCACCACGGGAATCTGCGTGCCTGCTGCATGGGCTGGAAGTCGCATCATAGTTTCATAGCTGGTCAGGTCGGAAGGGACCTGAGCAGATCATCAAGTCCGACCCCTTGCCATGGCAGGAAAAAGTACTGGGGTCAAATGACCCCAGCAAGGTGTTCATCTAGCCTCCTCTAAAGATCTTAGAAAAGTTTATGAAAGAGGCCATCCTTAATGAACTGGCCAATGCCAACATCCTGAGGGATAGCCAGCACAGGTTTGTTGCGGGTAGGTCTTGCTTGACCAATCTCATTTCCTTCTACGACCAGGTGACCTATCACCTGCACAA
>NW_017728911.1:41908441-41947991 GCF_001723895.1 Crocodylus porosus | reverse complement strand
GATTCAAGCACCTACACTGAACACCTTCAAGAGCAAATTGGATGCTTATCTTGCTGGGATCCTATGACCCCAGCTGACTTCCTGGCCTTTGGGGTGGGGCTGGACTCGATGATCTTCCGAGGTCCCTTCCAGCCCTAATGTCTGTGAAATCTATGAAAACCCCCAGGGTAGAAGCCATCACCACTTCTCTTGAAAGTTGGTTCCAGATCGTAGCTGCTGTGGTAATAAATTTAACTAGACTCCTAACTTGATTAAGAAAACAGACAGAAACCAAAAGTGCTGATACTGCTTATTTCAGTTAAATGTTCTGAGATAAGAAATCTGCATGCCTTGTTTTGTCTTGATATAGTATCCTGTGCATGGATGTTTTCTTTAAGTAAACTGCCTGTGTGTGATTTACCTTTTTTTTGTTTCTCCAAGGCCGTATTTTTTCTCTCTGTCTTAAGTATAAATACGCCTGTAAACTTACAGAGTTTGAGAATTCCTTTGAAACAGTCAAGTGGGGGATTCCCCTTGCTGTATGGAATTCTCCCTGTGGTCACAGTATAGCCCAAATAAAGAAAAGCTGGCTCTGTCAGTTCTGATTCAACCACAATGCAAAGTTTAATTTCTTTCACACCGCCCTGACAGTGAAGTCACGCCTCCTGATATCTAGTCTGAATCTACTCTCTGCCAGCTTCTGCCCATTATTCCTGGTCACCCCGGCAGTGCTCAGGGGAACAGGGACTCCCCCAGTGCCTGCTGGTCCCCTCTGACTAGTCTGTAACAGGCCACTAGACACCCCTCAGCCTTCTCTTGTGGAGGCTGAACAGGTTCAGGTCCCATCACCTCTCCTCGTAGGGGCAGCCCTGCTGCCCCCTGACCATGCGAGTGGCCTTCTCTGGACCCTCTCCATGTTGTTCACATCCCTCCTGAAGTGCGGTGCCCAGAACTGGATGCAGTACTCCAGCTGTGGCCTGACCAGTGCCGCACAGAGGGGGAGGATCACCTCCTTGGACCTGCTCGAGATGCATCTGTGGATGCATAGCAAGGTGCGACTGGCTTTCTTGACTGCATCCCCACACTGCCAGCCCATGTTCATCTTGGCATCAATGACGACTCCAAGATCCTTTTCTGCCTCTGCAGTGATGACATCCATGCACCGCCCACCCCGCTATCACCCTCCAAGGCCACATTCAAGCCTCTCGTGTCATGTGGCAGCAACCCTCACCTCTGACTTCCTTGACCAACCTACACCCCTACCCATCCCCCTACCCCTGTTGGCAATGCCTCTTGCAACAGGGAGTCCCCTGTCACCCACACCCTGCCCTGGGCTGCAAACCCCCAGGAGCAGAGTCGGGGTCTTGGCCACTCTACCAGGTGCTAAAGGCATGGTGGGCAGCGCAGGGCAGGAGGGGATACACACTTGCTCATGCAGAGCAACCTGCGCCCCGCCTTGGGAAGGTTGCAAGGAAGGTCCGTCTCACCTTCCTCTTCCTCACTGCTGCCCGCAGCGCCGTCCAACAGCTTCTGGCGATTGGCTAGCTTGTCACTGGGGGTTGCCATGGTGAGGAGAAAGGCATAGCCCAGAAAGAGGGTCTTATTGTTAGGCAACGGCCCATGATGGTCCTCCAGGGCCGAGGGGTCCAGCACGTTGTCACCGCTCTCACAGGAACTTGGGAACTCTCCTGCCTTCACTGCGCCTGCGGTGGGGGGAGCACCATGAGAGCCTCGCAGCCATGCTCCAGACGGCCCCAACATGGAGTGGCGCTGGCTCCCCCACCCTGAGCAGTACTCATCAAGTGCTCCCTAAAGTCCCTCACCCGCACGACTATAGAGGATTTACAGACTGACATAACGATGTTAGCCAGAGGCTGCAGGCAGCAACAAGCATTGGGCAGCCCTCTGCATGCCAACAAGTGCTCATCCTGAAGTAAACTAAATGTCAGCACTTGCGTGCCTTAGTTGTAACTAAGCTGGTAAAAAGGAGGAGAGTGCCCATGTCATTATGATCTGAGCCCCTTCTGCAAAGGGCAGGCCTTGGGACTGGGCTGCAGCTTGTTCTAAGCCTTCAGTCTACACCAAAACCACCATGGGTCACTCTGGACACAAGGCCTGAAGGACAATCGCACTGCACTAGGCTGAAAGGCTGCCTCCTCGATCCCCTCACTCAGGAGAAGAGCTCCCCCCTTCTCCAGCTTGGCTGGGAGACGCCAACAGGCCATGAGCAAGTCTCAAGCAGAAGAGAAGTTCTTACCAGTTTTTACGGCTGCAGACTTGCGCCCACGCTTGGCCGGGGACCTCTCATCCTCAGAGGTGACCAGCTTCCTCTTCCCAGACAGCAGCCCCGGGGGCACACGTGGGCTCTCCGGCCCCTTGCGGGTCGGTGTTGTGCTGCTGCTCGACGTGCTGGGTGAGCCGAGGTTACTGCGCCTCTTCCGCTTCCCCTCCACCAGGTTGTCTGGCCACAGCGAGCCACAGGCTGTCAGTATCCCCTCACCCCGCAGAGCTCAACACCCCAGGCTGTGCACACCCAGGCAGGGAGCAGCCCTTATCCTGTCTGCTCCCTCACATGGCCCATCTTCCCCTTCCCAACCTGGCCCATGAGAGGGCCAGTGTCCTGCCTTCCCTCCATAATGCCAAAGTGTGTATCATAAAGGCCACTGCTCTCCACTCCACTCCCCACATCCCAACCATCTCTCCCAGGCATCGCCCCTTCACCTTGGAGAGCGGTGCCCATGACCTGCATTCCTGGGGCACACAGGAAAGTATGCAAGGCAACATGCTCCCTGCAGGGCCGTGGCAATGAGCAATGCACAGAGCAGAATGCTGCTGAATAGACTTTAACCCTCACGGGATCAAAAGGCCCAAACCTCTGCAATATGGGCTAGTGCCAGAGGGCTGCGTGAGACTAGCACCTGCCCTGTCTTCACACTGCCAACAGGTATAATGTGGACAGCGATGAGTGCGTCATCGGCAAAGCTGCAAGCTGCCCTGGGTGCCACCGCTCCAGCTGGCAGGCAGTCTCCCCAGCCACATCCACCTGCTGTGCCTTACCCAGGCTGATGTCTGCCGCCTTGGTCAGGGGCGTGGCAGGTTCATAAGGACCCAAGCCAAACTGCTCCCGAAGCTTGTTCCCTTGCTCCAGGGACAGGATGACAGCCATCCGCTTGTACCACTTGCGCTGGCCTTCCTTCTCGACACAGTAGTACAGCTCTCCTGACTCCTTCCTGTGCCCTTTCACAACACCTGACAAGAGAGCAAGGCAGAGACCCTCACTGCAGCTTCCCCAATGCCTGCCCCCAGCAGACAGCAGTTCAGGGATTTGGGGTCCCAGCAGGCTCAGGCTTGGGCTGCGGAAGTCCTGCTGTTACCTGCACTGAAGTATTCGTCTTCAGAGAGTGCAGTCACCTCTGTCTCCAGTGGGATGGGGTCGCAAAGCAAAATATCTTTGCCCAGGACGTCACATTCGTACCCATCATCAAAGAGCAGCTTGTACTTCCCGGCCCCCACATCCTGGGTGATCTTCCCAGAATAAAAGTAGCCATTTGAGGACCACTTAGCTACAACCCGGAGACCTACAAAGCTGCTCCCGGCAGACGAGTCCGCGCTCTCCACGGGACCAGCCACCACCTGCAGCGGAATTTCTGGAGAGTCGCTTCGGCGCAAGGTGCAGGGGCCGGCGACCTCGGGCCTGTCCCCGCCCTCGGGCAGGCGAACTGTGCGAGCAAAGGGCTTCTCCTCAGACAAGGCCGTGGTTGGAAGATCCTCCACGCCTGGCAGACCACTCCCAGATGCATCTCTGGGAAAGAGAGAAACAGGCTCCATGGGCACTGGAGAAAGCAGCTACCAAGGAGCCGAGGCTGCTCTCCAGCTAGATGCTTGCACAGCCTCTCCTCCCACCGCCCCCTCTCTACTCCTCCCTGCCATGCCCAGCACCCTCAGCACTCTCCCCCGCCCCCTCCTCCTCAGACAGAAGATGCAATTCTCCTCTCCCCCCAGCCAGGGCACCTTGTCCCAGCTGCTCGAGATGGTGGGCGGCCCCTTCTCCCTCGACCACGAGGTGTAACAGGGGTTTTCCCCCCGTGACGGTCATCCTCCTCCTCGCACATTGTCAGTGCTGCTGTCTGTCCAGGCCTCAAAGGAGACCCTGGCTGACCAGTCCCTTTCCTAGGGCTAAAGAAACACAAGCTGGGTGAGTTGACTGCTCTAGAAGGAGCCATCAGTTAATTCACACCCTCCAAGTTTCTCTGGCTTCCCAATGCTGTGCTGTTATGAGACTGCCACAAGGCACAGAGAAGCCATGCACCAAGGGGACACAAAGCCTGTCCCATCAGGAAGGAGGCAGACAGGAGCAGGGAAGGTTTTCCCTGTTACTAGATCATGTCAGATTCCTCACAGAAATGCCTGCAAGGTCAGCCTTGTGCCTCAGGACATTCACCACCCACCTGCCTTCAGGATACTGCATGCAGCTCGCCCTGTCTCCCAGCCTCAGAGCAGCTCCCTTCTTCCTCCACTGGCCAGTCCCACCCGCAGCAAAGCACCTGCCCCCCACCGGGCTCCTCAGGCACCTCAGTTTTCCTAGCGCTCCTTTGCCGCTGGGTAAGGCAAACTCTCCAGCTTCCGTCCCACAGACTTTCCCTTTGATAGGTCCAGCTCCAGCTCCCCTCCCGGAGCTGCTGCCGCTGTGTGTGGCTGACAAACTGCTGCTTGCTCCGCTAGATGTGCGGTGGAGGCTGGAGGCCTTGGATGAAAAGGAGCTGACATCGCCGAGGTCCCCCGATGTCAACGAGGAGCCTCCCGTTGTTCGAGAGGGGGAGACATCCACCTCACACTCCTGGCACTCCACCACAGGCTCCTCCGCTTCCTGTGAAGGAGAGGCTAAAGGTCAGAGAGGCTGTAGGCAGATGAGGGGTCTCTAGAGGTCAGACATGGGAGCTTGTAAGAAGAGGTTTCTGCCTTCATGTTGCTTGAAACCAGTGACATCAATCGGGGCCAAAAGCCTGGACTAGGCTGAGGCAGAGTGCTCTGCCCCAGCAGAGACTGGAGCAGCTGCGCAGGGAGGCCCCATTCAGAAATCAGGCAGAAACAGAGCTGCCTCTTCCCAGGATTAACCTGTGCTCAGAAACAACCCCTTCCCATGACAGCAAGACTGCAACCTGCATCCCCTCATTTTTCTTCGCTCCACAGGTGTTACCCATGATCTCTCTCTTTCAATGCTCCTCATGTTCTACTAACCAAGCTGACCTTTCTTCTGGCACTCTGCTGTCTTTTAGCAGTTCCTGGTCTCTCGGCTCTTATTTCACAGCCTTGCTGGCTGTTTTTAGCTCTTTTCAAAATCCAATTCACCCATGGAGCCCAGTCTCCAGCAGAAGCTATGGTTTTAGTTCTTGGTTAAACAGGAAAGGGAGGGTTAAGCAAGCTAAAGATTAGGCTCTGCCTTGCGCTGTGCAGCCACCACTCAGGAAAAATCCTTCTGTCTTCATTCTGCCTTCCCAAAAACAAGGTGCATGCCTCATTTGGGGGGGGGCGTGGTTTGTGAGAAAATACGTCTATTGGGCCCGTGACATCTCTCTGGTTACAGTATCACACAAACCACAAGATGCTTGTATCAGAGTTCTGGTTTATTTCTGTATCAGTGAAGCAGCACCACATCCACAGGGTAAAAGTCACAACACTGCATTCCTCACAAGCTGCTATAAAAAGCTCGGTTTCACAGTCACAGTCTACGGGCAGAAGGAACCATTATAATCACATAACCTGGCCTCCTGCACAGCACAAAGGAGCAAGTGACCTGCACCTTTAGCCACTCGGTGCCATTACTGCATGTTCTCAGTACACCGCCTGGGGCGCACAGCATGGCATCAACACAAAACCTTCGGTCCACGCTGCTCGGGCACCGATAACTTTGGGACAGATGACAGCATGATGGGGAGAGAAACATGGCCTTGCATTTCAGTCTCACTTTGCTTTGCTGGCTCTTCTTTCAAAGGTAAGAAGTAGCTCTACAAGTTCAGAGTGAGGATGTGAGAATTAAACAAGTAGAACAAGATGAAAATGTTGAGGCACTGTGGATCCTTCCAACCACGAACAGCGTCTCGTTCCAAAGCCACTCTCAAACTTGCTTAAAATGCGTGACAAGCCTTAATGGAGAAATCGTCTCCCTGCCCCTGGTGTCACAGACAATGTCCTCCTCGCACCTGCGCTGACACTTCCTGCAGCCGACTGACCATACCAAAGAGCAGATCTAATTTAGGTTATTTCCAATGCTTTTTAGCAACTGGCTCTAGGGAGAAGGGTCAGCCTGGGCCCCACCTGCTCTGCACAAGTGTGGGAGCCCCCCCACCATTCCCAGGCCTGGGCTTTCACCTGCTCCCTCGCTTGCCTGATCCAGCTTCTCCACCGCTCATGCTCAGCCAGAACCAAGTCCTGGGAAAGGTTGGAATTTTAATATGAATGGTCATCTAGGAAGCAGGACGGGAGCAGTCCCCAAGCCCGGGCCCCCACACTGCCAGACTACCCGAGGGGCACATCCAGGCAGCAGCTGCAATTACTAATCTCTCTTTTGTACAAGGCTGCTAATTAGCACAAGGGCTCAACTGATCATATAATTTAAACCCTCCCCTGAAAACCTGCTGCTTTCTATGCCCCAAAGAAACCTGCTGAGGACTTTTCTGATGGGACCGTACCAAGGTCTGGAAGAAACTGGCCAACAAGGTTTCAAGCAGAACAGTCAGGAATGCATCCTCTGACATCCCTAAACCAACGATGGCTTGATGCTGGGGTGGGACAGGCAGTCTGACAGGATGGATCACGCTTATTTTCTTAAAAACACTTTTGGCAACAGTCAAGAAAAAGATCCCAAAAAGAATGAAAGCGCTGAAATGAATAAACACCATTGATTTCTCTAGGAGAGAGAGAAACAGCAGAAGTTTTTTCAGAATAGCATAATGTGTCAACAGATAAAAAAAGGGACATCAACACATTAACCCTAAATAAATAAATACAGCAAAAGCTGCTTCTGAGGCACAGAGTAATGTCACGCTGCTCCGGAAGTCCTGTGCCAATATAAGTTGTTTAAATCCACAGGGGGTGGATGGGATGAGCAGCAGCTCAGGACAGGCTCTTCACTCAGTTCTGCTGTTTCCTGCTGCCACATGAATCCCAGAAGCAGAAGCGCCTGCTCATTCAAATCTGACCCATCCTCCAGCCAGCACATCACTGTACTCAGCCCTGCAGAGAGGGGCTTACCTCAACCACCTTCCGCTCCACCTCGGCACCATCTACGTAGTAAACATCTGTGATGACACGTGTGACAACAGTGCGCACTTCCCGGATGGTTCTCACGTGGCGGTGCTGAACCCGGCATCCAGGCGGGTGAAGCAGGTTACGCTCCTCCTCTTCCTATGACAAACAAGAGTTAAGCAAACCATTCTGCTGTCAAACAGCTTAGTTGTGCAAACCTGCAAACACTGCACTGGCAGTGGATGTCAGACAGAACCGAGTGCCAGGCGCTGAGCGGATGGAGCTTCTTCCAGATTCTATGCAAGCTCCTTCCAGACTATCTGTGGAATCGCTAATACTAGTTGTCCAAGATCAGCAATGGCCAGCCAAGCCTGTTACATAAAACATTATATATCTGCCCAAGTTGGGGACAGAAATACCAGTAGAAACTAGACTGCTAAAGTTAAAAACTGTGATAAGGAGTCTTCAAACATCCTGTTGAAGTTACAAATTAATGCAGCAAAGACCTGAAGGATTCTGGAAATGGGAGGAAATGTTTTCAGTTGCTAAAATGTGTTTTTCGGTTAATGTGGCCACAGCAGTCTGAGCAGGCTGGAAATGGCAAGCTTCATGCTCATGACTGCAATTCACGAAACCCCTGCTGGAACCTCAGGATGTGCTGTGAACTGCTAGGCCTTCATCAGCCTGATCCTGAAAGATGTCCATTAACTCCCTGGGTTCAAAACCAACAGCTCCAGCAGCCAAAGGGATTAATGCCACCACTGGAAGGCTGTCCAGCCCACAGGGTGAAATCAGTCTGACGCCCCCCCGTGCTAAACTAATTCAGGAATTAGCTGGCCTAGCAGCCATCACTCCAGGTCCCTATCAGAGCAGACACCGGCTGCTGCACAAGTGTCCTCTGAACTCCAGTATTCATTCACCAAAAAACACTCCCCAACCCTTCTGGCTCTGGAGACACCTTCAGACCGTGACCCCTAAGCTCTGTTGGCTCCAAGTCTGCAGACATCCTGTTCCACTCGCTGCAGCATGACCCCAAGTCTCAGCAGGACAGTTAAAATGTACAGTTAAGGAACTCCCCTAACCTGCTTCTACATACTACCTGGAAGGGATGGAAAAGAGGCCAGATCACCAACTGGGGGACAGGGGGCAGAGGCTACAGAGGAATTGCTATTCACACCCCTTACTTCAAAAATGTATTTTCCTCTGGAGGGGGACAGGAAAGGTATTACCCTGCCAGTGCCAAGAGCAGGAAGGCCACCCACCCCAGCCCTCTGGACAGCAAGCAAAGAATGTTCCACTACCAGCTCCCTGTATCTGTTAAGACTGATCCCTGCCCGCAGGTATGTCCTTTGCTGAGGGGGGCACAGAGAGATGCACCTCAAAGGCACTACATGGACTTGAGTCCCATGCTCCTATCCAGGACACCGCAGACCTGAGAGGCTGAAACAAAAACAAATGGCACAAGCTCTTGCCCATCTCACCTGACTATGCAGGGACTCTGTGTCATCACCAGATGCATTCACAAGCTTATCTCCACTCTCCTCAGTTTGGACCTTGGCATCCTGTCGGTCTGGTCTCTGCCCAGCCATGCTGGTCCCTGCTTCCACCTGGCTGCACGTTCCCTTTGCTGTCTGTGTTCCTGTTGATACAGTTGCTGGGGCCAATGGAAAATCTACAGTGGTCTGGACGCCTTTGCTGCTGGTGCCTGACCATGCCTCCTGGCATGTATCCCTCTCTTTTGCCGACACAGTTGTACTCAGCTTTTCTTGCATGCTCTTCTCCCCTTCTGCTTTCTGATCCTGTACAACGTCAACGTCAATAGACTCTTCTTCCACATGGGACAGCTGCGGTTTGGAGTCCAGCGATACAGCCTGAGAAGCCTGGGCCTGCTCCCAGCTGAGAGGCTGCAGGCGTGGTGAAGCACCAGGATCCACAGACAGTGGCTCTTCCTCCTCCCGTGGGCTCAGGGAACCGAACAGGTTTCCCCTAAAAACCAATTACAAACAGGTCAGTGCCAATGGGCTCAAAGTATCCCCCTGGCTAAAGCAGGATTCCTCAAGGCTCTTGTGGCTTTCTGTGCAGTGGCTTGTTGGGACTGCATCGTGCACGCTTAACTGTATGCACTGGAAATGGGCAGTGTTTCGCCAAAAACACTGCACAAGCACTACTGAGGTGCTGCTTGTCCCATGCCCCAAGCAGACAAAATCCTCCTGGCAGCTGCCCCATCCTTACAGGCCATTACACCTTCACTACACCACTCCCCTGGTGTCACTAGCTCAGGACAAAGAAAGCTGTGGCTGGGAGCAGGTACACAGAACACAGACTAGTATTTTCTCCTGTTCTGGCTGTACCTTCTCTGCCTGGTTTTTACCTGCCTGTTTGCCCTTCCCTTCACCCCATTTCTGGCAGATCACCCTCCCCTGCCACTCCTGTCTGCTCTACCCCTTCATTCTTCTCTTCCCTGGTCTTTCTGTTTAGCTAAACCCCTCCTAACTGAAGTGCATCTCCAGAAAATATCACAGAAATAACCTGGCCTTAATACCACACACCACTTTCTCTCTCGGCCTTGTAGACTCTTCATGGAAGGGACTACCTGTATCTGTTTGAGTTATGGGGCCCTGGGCACCCCTGTGATAAACAGTTAACCACAGTACACTTCACACTGCCCACCACACTCCTTACATAAGCCAAAGCCCCTGTGCCTCACTTCCCATCAGGTTAGCCAAGGTGCAGCAGTGAAAGGTTTCAGGGGCAGGTGTTAACACAGTTAAACGACATGGCATTCCAATAGCTATTCAGTGGACCCATAATCCTGTTATTTCTCCTTAGTCATAGCCCGCTGAATGTGGTTAAAACCACAGACAGGGAAGAGAAAGACAACAGTGAGTACAGCAACAAATGAAATTAAGAAGTAGATGTGAAGCACTAACTGGGTCAAGGACATCTGCAAGACCCAACATACAGTACTGCGCTCACTTCTGAGCCTCTCCACAGCCGCAATGAGAACACTTTCCAGTCACAGCACAAATCTAGTGAGGAGCATAGCACCTGTACAGCATGCACCTGCCAGTCACAGAGACTCTCTACCCCAAGCAGTGGCTCCTCAGGCATAGGCTTCCCTGCAAGGCCAACAGACATGACAAGGAAAGCTCCAGGACACTCACCGAAATCGAGAAATGGGAAGATTACGACTCCAGGCCTCATCTCCACGCCGGACTTCACAGACACGACTAAACACAGACATCTGCTGTGCACTAGTTGTACAGATTAAAGGAACAGATCACCACTACATGAGCTGGAGGAGTCTAAACCACTGGCACCAGCAAGGACGATGCAATTTAGACTAACGCATTTCTCAGACCATTGAAGGGCACAAGAGCAGGTGAGGTTGCCAGAGCCCATCAGGACCAGCAGACACCACATGAACTGCAAGAGCTTTTCTGACCCCCCTGTTCTGGGCTCCCCAGCCCACAGAAACCCCGCACAGCACGCCCCACATGGGCAGCGTGGGCATTTCCAGACAGTCAGTGCCCGGTGCTCCCTCCCGGCCACGAGAGGGCAATGCTACACCACTGGTGCCTCACACCTCTGAGCCGATACAGAAATCGTGACACAGCAAAAAGCCCAGCTGTGCCAGTCCCCAGCACAGACTCAAAGGTCAAACTATACAGGGCCCCTGCGCCCCCCAGAAACGAACTACGACTCCAGCCCCGCACCGTGCCATCCTGTGGCTGTGCTCACCGAACACCCTTGCATCAGACCCTCCCCACTGCTGCACCCCTAAAATCTCAGTCAGCCTGGCTGGGGCTCTCGTTTTTCCTTTGAACACCAAAACACAGCACTGGGACTTTGGTGTGCATGGCACTGCACAAATGGCAGCCTGTTCCAGGGGTTTTCAACACCACAGACAGGCAAAGAAAGATGGGGACAACTAGAAGATGAGAGACTGCGGGGCATAGGGTGGGCAGCAGTCTGGGCACCAGTGGCCTAGCTGCCGTAAGGCTTTGCGTGGATACCACAGCTTGGAGGAGGGGAATAATGAGCTTCAGGAAGGGTTCTGGAAGAGGACCGTGAGGCTGAGGCAGCACGGCAGCTGGTCACAGGAGGCTCATCCCAAGGGTGAGGGAGAGAAAGCTAACATGGGCGATGGAGGTCGGTCCCAGGGCTGACAGGAGACAAGGCTCTCTGCAGGACCCAGGAGAAACGTCACAGCAGGCGCAGGCGAGGTACTCAGCCTCAGCTCAGTGCTTCTGCCCCCAGTGTATCGCTTCAGGAGCCAAGGGGTTAACAACGCTGAGACTAGCTGAGCCAACTCCAGGCTGCTACATCTCATTTTAATTTTTTCCCCTGCTGCTGGTAATGAGGAGAAATGATCTACCAAGAGCTTTGTATTCCTGCGCTCTGCATAGCAACAAGCATCCGTTACCTGGCAACAGCTCCGGCAACAGCAGAGGATCCATTTTTCCTTTCACTGGCTGCAGGCTCTGAAATTGGAGGGGGAAGGGGAGGAAATCCAGCCAGCATCACACCTGAACAGCTTCCCCTCCTCCTCCCGCCTCCCCTGGGAGCCCTGCAGCTAAAGGGAATGGGCAGACAGATGCACAAGGGCCTCCTGTCCTTCTCCACAGTGCACATGAGCACCCCCACCCCCCATGCATCAGCACCCTGAGCAGAAGGGCAGCCCCTGCCCACCAAAACTGACCTTCTTCCAGGAAACAGGCCCCACATCTCCCCTAGTCCCCAGCTCCACAGCACACCAGCAGCAGGCCCAGGCCAGGCACTGTGCCATACCCCTTCACTCTTTCCCTCACCAGGCCCTCTGCTTTTACCATCCTGGACCCCTGAGACCCCACCTCCAGCGGAGGAGCACTACAGGCAGGCTCCAAAACCACCTCCTGCTAAAGGGACAGTTGGGAGAGAAGGTCTCCCAAAGCTGCCTCTTAGCCTTGTTCAAGCGAGTGATGCCAATACCAGGAAGCAGCCTGAACCCACACGTTCCCCAGGCCGCTGTTCTCTTACTCTCCAAACTGAAGGACGGAGACTCATCACTTCCCTCATTCACAGGAGTAACGAGGCTCATTCGCAGACACAGCTTCCCATCAGCCGCAGCGAGCACGGCAGAATTCCCTCTGTCACCCTCTTCTGATACGTCTGCTGATGTCATAGCACTCTCCACAGTGACATTGTTGGTCCCCAGGGTGCCCTCTGCTGTGACCTCACTGGTTGCTATGGTGCTGTCTGGGCAGCTGCCAACCTCTAAAGTCGGGGGGAACAAGCGAGGGAGAGAGAGAAAACAAACAAGCACAGAAGTCAGACCCACCAAACAGTAAAACCCCAGGGCTTTGGTTTGCAGCAAATTCTGCTTTGCCCCCGTTTGATATCACATCAGCTGCTGCTTCACAAATCTGACCAGAAGAGACCTGACATTCCAAAGGCAGAGCATAAGGGACAATCTAGCCTTAGTGAAGGGAAAGAGATTAATCTATCCGAGCATCCCTCGACTAACACAGCGCAGTGTGGAGAAGCTGCACCGGGTCGACCTCCTGTGGCACACCATGCTCATCCTCTTTAGGACCAAATGTCCAAATGTCCTCTTCAGGAACATGGACAGAGTGCAATGGGGAGGGTGTAGGAATGAGGAAATGTGGTGTAACCATGAAGTAAGTGATGGGATGTTTTAATATATCAGGTACAAGTCTCAGAATCTTCCAGGAATCCGTGGTTGGAGAGAAAGACACATGCGCAATGCTAATGGTGGCAGGAGGAAGTATAAGCAACCACAGATTTGGTAATGTAGGAGAAAAGGTGGGTGAACAGCAGCAAGGAAATTAGAAAGCTGAACTTGGCTTTGGGAGGCATAGGCAGAAACCCACCAGAAATAAACAAAGAATGTAAGAAGTTGTTGTGTACCGGGAATAATAAGGTAGGTATGCCTGGCAGTCTGGGCTAGACTCGACCCGCTTCTATATTTCAGATGACGATGATGGTGAAATGACAGAATCAGGGGGAGAGAGACAGAAGACGTGGATTCTTTGCTTCTGAGAGTGAATCTGCAGAAGCCAGCCAGTATGGGACAGCTAGAATCTCCCTCACTAGCCCAATTTGAAATATTCTCATCATATGCTTGTAGCTATTACTGTGCAGGTGTGGTCTAGCAAGTATTACAACATTGCTATCCAATATAGAGCTGGAATTGTATTATGGTATGTCAGAACATTTGTTTAAAGTAACTGTATAACATCTGTTGGCCTTCAGATTCAAGGAATTTTAGCTGAATTACTGATATGGTCAATCAAATTCCAGAGGGCTGACATGCCCTGCTCACAGCACTAGACGAGGCAGGGCTTGGCTGACGTTACTCCCAAGTCTTCCATTGGGTCCTACATCAAAAATCATAGAATCATAGAAGAATCATAGAAGTAGGGTCGGAAGGGACCTTGTAGATCTTCAAGTCCGACCCCCCGCCTGGGCGGGAGAAAAGACTGGACTCAAATGAGTCCAGCCAGGTAGGCATCAAGCCTCTTCTTAAAGATCCCCAGGGTAGGAGCCAGCACCACTTCCCTAGGAACCTGGTTCCAGCTCCTAGCCGCCCTAACTGTGAAGTAGTTCTTGCGGATGTCTAATCTAAATCTACTCTCTAATAATTTGTGTCCATTGTTTCTTGTCATGCCAGGGGGCGGGAGGGGAAACAGCGTCTCCCCTAAACCCTTCTGGTCCCCCCTAGTGAGTTTATAGACAGTCACCAGGTCCCCCCTCAGCCTTCTCTTGTGAAGGCTGAACAGGTTTAGGTCCTGCAGCCTTTCATTGTAGGGTCTGCCCTGTAGTCCCCGGATCATGCGGGTGGCCCTCCTCTGGACCCTCTCCACGTTGTCCACATCCCTCCTGAAATGGGGCGCACAGCACTGGATGCGGTACTCCAGCTGTGGCCTGACCAGCGTCACAGAGGGGGAGGATCACCTCCCTGGCTCTACTTGAGATGCATCTGTGGATGCACAACAAGGTCCTGTTAGCCCTGCCAACTGTGACCTCGCATTGTTGGCCCATGTTCATCTTGGAGTCAATAATGACTCCAAGATCCCTTTCCGCCTCCGTGCTCTCAAGAAGGGAGTTTCCCATTCTATAAGTGTGCTATAATCAAACCCATTTCCACTGCAAAATAGGGCCTTTCTATCCAAACTCACCAATTGGAGTGCTGTGTCTTCTAGGTCCCTTTTGAAGCTGATTAATAGGGGATGGAGTCAGGCTGGTCAAGGGCTGAATTATATCACCCTCCTTTGGCAAGGTGAAATGAAATGAAGTTCCTGAAAGAGAGAAAACACTGCATTATTCACCTTGGGAGGAAGGTGTATATCTGAGAAAATATACTGCCCCAGCACTCCTGAAGAAGAGGTGCTCTGTTGGCTGCTCTGAATTACAACACCCACAAGAAAGCCTGAAGAACAGACTGAGAAAACACTCTGGACAGCTGATGATCTCAAGCTGGCCCCTCCACAGGACTTCACTACTCATGCCTTCCTGGCATACAAACCTGCCATCCCAGAAATAATTCCCTGTGGAGGATTTAGGGCTGACCCCATGACTCAAAAAATCTGCCCCAAGATTCTAGCAGAGATGAGATTCATTATGTGATGTTGGACGTTGATATTTTGATATAAGCAGAGAGTCAGGCCCATGCTCCAGAAATGGCTTCAGATGGGGGGAAAAGGAAAAGATGCATACAAGCACTTAAACTGTAACAGCAGAGCCCCACGTGCAAAGGGATGAGAAGCTTGGAATAGCGCCCTATGTTTAAAAAGCATAATAGCACTTTATCCTTGTGAGGCTTTACAAATATTAATCAAAACAGCAATACCTCCCTACACTCTACATGGGTCCAAACAAATGCTGAGTTAGAGATCACTGCAACAACATTTTCCCAGAATAACAAATAAAAAAACCTGAGGAGTGGTGACTGCCACGCAGTGTTCTTGCAAGTCTTAAAATACATTTCTGTGTCTGTTAATCAAACACTGTTGTTTGCACCCCTTCCAGCCAAGATCTTGGTCATTCTGCAGAGTTAAAGTCTGTTAACTCAGAGTTAAGGTAGCTCAGTAGCTGTTACAAAAACACAATGCTTTGATCAACGATAGTTTTATAATTTCCCCACTTGCTCCTTTTCTTCTTTGTATCTACTTTGTGGGTACCCTGTAGGCCTGAGACTGATCTAAAATCCTAGGACTCACACTAAACTTGCCCTTTAGAAAGTGCCTATTAAAAAACACGAGTCTAGAACATGGAGAAATCATGTCATGACAATAAAGATCTAAGCTCTCCTTAAAAGAAATCTCAAAATACACAAAGCTAACATGGGCATTTCAACACGGCTGTCTGCAACCACTAGGCGCAGTGCCTTCTTCAGTCACACAGACACTTAACACACTGTCTGCAGAAGGCATCCTTTGTAAAAGCCTAGCATCAGATAGATCCCACCTGCCGAGACACCATGAGGTTTGAGCTGCACACGTTAAAACTGAAAAATGCTAGCATTACAGGGCTCACGCTACCAGCAGCATTAAACAAAAAGTGAACACAAAACTTCTCCCAAAATCACAGCTATTAGATAATTGAACATCAACCAAGATTAGCTAGAAGTGTTCGGTTTCCTATAGCAAGGTCTCAGACAGCAGTAAGCCACACTACGGCGTGCAGATCATCTACTGCATCCGTCAGCAGCCTACAGACTTGGGGCTTTGGTAGCTGGGGCAGCTCCCATGCTAAAGCAGGGACAACACACAGGGGGCCCTAGCGCCTGCCTGTCACAGACCCAAAATAGGTCACTTCAACCCACGTCTTGAAAAGGCTGCCAACCTGTGATCTACAGCACGGAACAGCCCTTAGGTGCTTGGTGAGGGAAAAAGCAGAGGCCTTTACTCACGGGCAGCTAAGGCACTCCCTGGTGCAACTTAACAGCATCACAGCAGAGCTCACAATTCAGACACTGGTTTATTTATGTCAGTACTTTAAAATGGTTATTGGATTGGCACTGGCTGATATGGTTGGTTAATAATCGGCTATCAGTATCAGCCAAGAAAATCTTTATTGGTGCACCCTATATTGTAAAGTAATTTTAAGCGTATTTCTCATGGACAGAAAGGGAGCAGGGGCACAACACTGGCTGGGTCCCTCAGTGCAGGAGCGCAGGTCTGGGTCCTTCAGAGTTTTGGGTTGGAAAAGGCTGTGGGACCTTAACAGAACCTTGCATGGCATAAAGTTCAGATGCTGAAGTCCAACAATTAGTGGGGCCCATGAGACACCTGTTGTAAAAACATGAGGCTGCAGACGAGCAATAATGAAGATAACCAAAACTGAGAATTTAGAAGAATTACTATGCAAAGAAACCTATAGTCAGGGACTCACAAAACAATTGTTAATTTTTCCCTGTCTCACTTCTGTCTCCAATCTTCTTAGAGAGCACATTCTTAGAAGTTGTGCTTATTTACATAAGCTGTGCCGGGGTGTTCAACCTCCAACCCATGCAGCTATGTCATCCAGCCCATGGGGCTCCCTGAGGGTCTGGAAATTTGGCAGTAGGGAAGAGGTGTCCGTGTTAACTGCCATTCCTCTGCTGCCAAATTTGCAGACCCATGCATGGACAGATAGCGTGGCCCTGTGCACCAGCACATGGTCTGATTCAGGTGTGTGGGGCAGGCCAGCCTACTAGATCACACCAAAGGACTGAAATTGGACCATGTTCTGACCAGGCACAGGATCCTGTTCAGAGACCAACCCCATGCACAGGATCTGGCCCATGGTGCAGAGACTGGGCACTACTGCTCTATGTCACATCAATAAGTAATGAACCTAGAGGGAAAAATGTACAATTATAAAAGCAATGTGGCACCACAAGCACTGAGCCACCACAAGATAGTAACAGCAGCTCACTAAAATCTTTAACCAAGTTGCTTTACAATGTAAGCAATTAAAAGCAACTCAAAGCTAAAGTAATTCAGCATGAATGCAATGACCTCATGCAATACAGTCTTCGGGCCCGACTCTACTGGCTCCCCCAAATGGAGTACCAATATGCACAACTAAAATGCCAGATTTCATCTTTAAAGCTGTAACTCAATCTTGTCTAAACTGGGCTCAATTCAGGTCTGAAATGGATCTACAGAACAAACGAGGTTTAAGGTGTTTAGCTGCAGTAAGAGTTACCTAGTCCTAAGTGTTCTGGTCAGAATATCCTGGGAAAGTGAACTTTGTTCATGCCTCCTTAAAATTTATCTTTGTACTACAGACTGTGATAGATTGGAATGGAAGCCAGAATTCAAGCTTGGAATCATAATTAGAGCAACAGCTCCTAATTTCACCAGAGGTAGGAACAGAAGTCCCAACAGAAAAGTTTCAAAGAGCTGGCTGCACATGTGTGCCCTCTGAAAGGTTCCAGAAGTGGCTGAAACACTGCAAAATACCAACCAAACCTGTTTGAATTCGGTACTGTTCTGAAGCACCGCACTGCTTCAAAAGTGTGTGCACTATGGGGGACACAAGGGACCCTGGGTGCTTCAGCAGCTCACACAGAAGCACGAAGGAGAGCAGAGCAGCTGCAGCCAGTACAACTTCCCCTTTGCCCTCCCTCCTGCTGCAGCCAGAGCTAGAGACAAGTACATCCCCATGTTCTCCGGGCCACAGCTCCCCTGACACCCCCAGTTTCTGAAGCAGTACCTGCTCTCCAGCCCCAAGGTACATCTCTGGTTCTGGTAGGGGAGAGGCACTCAGGGCAACAGGTTCCCACAGTCCCCAGCCAGTGTGGCAATTTGGAAGCACTCCAGCTAGGGAGTCCTACAAGAGCTGCATGTGCACCCAGAGGCTTTTAGCAATATGCTCAGAATGACTTCAGTTGTTACTTCTGTCAGCACCCGTTATTATCAGGTTTCCCTAACCAGACTGCACTGACCATGTAACAGTATCCAAAAAAATGCACTTCATTTTCATTAAACAAACTAATTATATCCATTCTTCACTGTCTGGGTGTGCCTCTCAGAAGCTGCCAATTCAAGTACAAGTGGTCTAGAAATGCTTTCAGAGTACCAGAAATTCTCATGACATCTGTTCAATACCCAACCAAGAGTCCATATTACCTTTCACCTATGTAAATCATCACTGTTCCTTCAATTGGATATAATATCCCTTGTTTCTTCTGAAACTTGTACATATTCGATGCCACAATGATACTGGCTATGTTCTATCCCAAAAGCTGGCTGCATTATGTTGATGGATGCAGTAATCCTACCTATAAAGTTTGTAATTCTCTAAAAGGCTGATGTGATGGTTCTGAAAGGTATTATATAAGACACAGAACAAAACAAAAAGCAAACCCTTTAAATTGAGTTTAAGATGTACAACTCAGAAAATTCAAAGAGTTACAGATTACTGCATTAACTCTATCAGATGGCACACATTTTTTGATTATTAATTCAAACTCATGCAACAAAAACATTAACCTAAAATACTCAAATCTCATTAAAAAGAAGCACAAAAAATAAGGTCAATTACTTAAACCAAACTTGAAAACCCTACATTCTCAAGTTGTTGTTTTTTTCAAATAACTAGTCAGAGCATCCCAGCTGCAAAACCTGGTAGCACTGGGGGATTTAAATTATTGTGACATGCCAGTCACCCAGCAGTGCACAGGCAGTCTAGCAAATATTTGGAGTTTATCAAAGAGAACATTTTGGTATAGATGGAGATGCCAACCAGGGATAAGCTCATCTCAGTTTGATGCTTGTGAATAGGAAGGAATTATTTGAGAATATGACCATGGAGACAACTTATGTAATACAGACCATGACCATTAGCAGATGCATGACGAACAGGTCCGGGGAGGTGATGCTTCCCCTCTGTGCGGCACTGGTCAGGCCACAGTTGGACTACTGGGTCCAGTTCTGGGCACTGCACTTCAAGAGGGTTGCAGAGAATCTGGAGAGGGTTCAGAGGAGGCCACTCGTATGGTCAGAGGCCTGCGGGCAAGGCCCTAGGAGGAGAAACTGAGGGACCTAGATCTCTTCAGCCTTCACAAGAGAAGGCTGAGAGGTGATTTTGTGGCTGCCTACAAATTCATCGGGGAGGGCAGCAGGTAATCAGAGATTCGCTATTTACTAGGGCACCCCCTGGGGTAATTAGGGACAATGGCCACAAATTGACAGAAAGCAGATTCAGGTTGGACATTAGAAAGAACTTCACAGTGAGAGTTGCCAGGCTCTGGAATGGGCTCCCAAGGGAGGAAGTGCTCTCCCCTACCCTGGGGGTCTTCAAGAGGAGGCTAGAGATACGCCTGGCTGGGGTCATCTCACCCCGGCGCTCTTTCCTGCCCAGAGCAGGGGTCGGACTCGACCTGAGGTCCCTTCCAACCCAAACATCTGTGAATCTATGAATGACATCCCAGAGTCCGAGATCCTAAAGAAAGGAGAGAAGAATAAGGACACTGGACTTCAGGAAAACAGACTTTAGCAAAACTTAGAGAACCAGTTGGCAGGGCCCCATGAGAGGTAGGTCTGGGGGGAAGAAGGTCCAGGAGAGCTGGCTGTACTTTAAAGAGACTTTATTAAGGGTGCAGAAATAACCTAAGCCAGGACAGGACGAGTAGCAAGGACTGGCCTGTCTAAACAGTGAACTCTTCTGTGAGCTGAAACTCACTGAAGTGAAAATGTGGTCAAGTTTATAGTAATGAGCATGAAAGTATCACCCAGGCTTGCAAGGATAAAATCAGAAAGACAAGACACAAACTGAGATGCAGTTAGCAAGGTACATAAAAGGCAAAAAAAAGCACTTTATACATATGCTAGAGGTAAGAGAAAGACCAAAGGAAGTGTAAGTCCCTTACTGAATCTAGAAGACAACCTAATAATAGATTGTGGAAGGAAGACTGAAGTATTTAATGCCCTTTTTCCTGTAGCCTTCAGAAAAAAAGATCAGCCAGCAGATTATAAGCATAATTTGCAGCAAGGATACAGGAGAAGATAACCAGGCTACAGGAAGAAAAGAATGGGTAATGGATTACTCAGAGAAGCTGGGTGAGATGTATCTTAGAGTATTCAAGGAATTGATTATGGTAATTTTAGAGCCATTGGATAGTTCCTCTGAGAATTCAGGGAGGTCAGGGAAGGTCCCAAACAAGTAGAAGGGGGTTAAATATAGTGCTCAATTTTAAGAAAGGGAAGGAAGAGGATCCAGGGAATTATAGACAAGTCAGCCTGACCCCAATACCCAGAAAGACTACAGAACTTGTCATCAAGGAATCTATTTCTAGACACTCAGAGGATAACTAGGTGTTCCGGAACAGCTAATATGACTTCATCAAGAGCAAGTCATGCTTAACCAACCTGTAATTTCCTTTTACAAGCTGACCTGCTTTGTGGATGCAGCGAAAGCAGTGGGTATAATATAATCTCAACCTTAGCAAAGCTTTCAGTACAGCTTTCTACGACTGTCACGAGTAAGCTAAGAAAATACAGTCTAGATGAAAGTACTGTAAGGTGGTTCCATAACTAGTTGGATCACTCTCAAAGAGTAGTCATCTATGGCTTGATGTCTAATTGGGTTCCCTGGGCATCTGTCCTGCAGTACTGCTTAATAACCTCACTAATGACTTGGAAGATGGAATTAAGAGCACATTTAGCAAATTTTCAGACAACATCAAGTTAGGTGGAGGTGCAGACACCATGGAAAATAAATTTAGGATGCAAAGTCACTTTGGTAAACTGAAAAAAAAACGTCAGCAAGAACAAGTGCACATAGTCATGTACTTCAGATGGAACAATCACATGCACAAATATAGACTGGCTAGGCTGCAATCCTGCAGACCAGGGCCTTTAGGTTATCACTGATCATACACCGAATATATGACTCAGTGTGCTTGTGGAGTGAGTCAAGCCAACAGAACATAGTAGGCAACTACTGATCCTTCTGGATTGTGGTGTATGCATGGGAGGTCACCAGGACTGTTGATGTGTATACCAAGGCAGGAGTACAGAGGAGTGGAGGCTGCCCAAACCTTCCTCTCCCTTTTTAGACTATTGGGACAGAATCCAAAGGCCAGACTGAGACATTTGATGTCTCAATGGCTGTAGTTACATGCATGTCCAGGAACTGAACCCAGGTCTCCTGCATGGCAGACAAGGATTTTATCACTGAACCACAACAGCAGTCCAGCAGGATACAGGGTTCATAGATGCCATAGATTTCATAAACATTTGGGCTGGAAGGGACCTCGGAAGATCATCGAGTCCAGCCCCCTGCCCAAAGGGCAGGAAGTCAGCTGGGGTCATAGGATCCCAGCAAGATAAGCATCCAATTTGCTCTTGAAAGTGTTCAATGTAGGTGCTTGAACCACCTCCGATGGCAGACTGTTCCAGACCTTGGGGGCTCGGACAGTAAAGAAATTCTTCCTTATGTCCAGCCTGAAACGGTCTTGCAGGAGTTTATGACCGTTCGACCTCGTCATCCCTTGGGGCGCTCTGGTGAACAAACATTCCCCCAGAAACTGGTGGTCACCCCCGATAAACTTATAGGTGGCCATCAGATCACCCCTGAGCCTGTGCTTTTCCAGGCGAAGGAGCCCCATGAATCTCAGCCTGTCATCGTAAGATCTGTTTTCCTGACCTCTGATCATGCGCGTGGCTCTCCTCTGGACTCTCTCAAGCTTCTCCACATCCTTTTTGAATTGTGGAGCCCAAAACTGGACGCAGTACTCCAGCTGCAGCCTCCCCAAGGCGGAGTACAAGGGGAGAATGACGTCCCGGGATTTGCTCGAGAAGCATCTATGGATGCACGCCAGCATTTTGGATGCTGCAGATTTTTCTTCCCAAGGTGGAGAACCTTGCATTTTTCAGTGTTAAACACCATCAGGTTCTCGTCCGCCCATTTCCTGAGCCTGTCCAGGTCAGCCTGGATCCCCTTCCTGTCTTCAGATGTGGATACTTTGCCCCAAAGTTTGGTTGTATTAAGAGGAGTGCCATTTGCAGGTTAAAGGAAGTATTTACACCTACTGTATTCAATACTGGTGAGATCTCAGTTGGAGTACTGTGTCCAGTTTTGGAGACTACACTTCAGGAAAGATGTGGGCAGGCTAGAAAGAACCTAGCAGAGAGCAACAAAAATGAGAATTCTGGAAAACTTGACTTACAAGAAAAAGTTGGACAACCTGGAGCTATTTCGTCTGGAGAAGAAAAGACTGAGGGGGGGGACTTGATAACAGTCTTCAAATATCTGAAGAGTGGGTATAAAGAAGATGGTGACAGACTATACTATGTACATGCAGGGGACAAGATAGGAAGTAAGAGTCTTTAAATACAAAGGAAATTTAGGTTGTATAGGAAAGGAGATAAGCATTGGAATGGGCTACCTAGAGAGACTGTGGAACCTCCATGATTACTAGTTTTTAAGAAGAGATTAGACATACAATTGTCTGGACTGGTTTAGACACAGATGAAGAAAGGATTGGTCAAGATGACCTCCCGAGGCCCTTTCCAGCACTATTTGTCTACGATTGCAAGAAGAAAGGCTGCATAGATGTAACATGGGCAAATACCCGAGATAGATCCATGTCGGTTATCCAATTCTCAAAGAGTGTGGTTTACTCCCTTCTTCCTTGTCACAGTCATCTGACAAAGTATTTGCTGTTTACAAAAGCTACACCTCTGAACCAGCTAGTCTGTGAACTGGTTTGGGAACTGTTTCACAACCATGTGAAGAGCTGCAGCTCCAACAGCGGGGGTAGGATCAAGCACCCAACCCAGCCTGCCTCACAGCGGGTAAGTGAGAAGGAGGATGCTTGCACCCATGCTTCAAGTCCCAGGGAGTTGGCAACCTGTGGCTGAGTGCACTATCCCTTGTCTGCTTGTCCTTCTCCTAAGCATGGGTTCAGTAAATTCCATTGGCCTGCACTTAATCAGTTTGCAGATGCTCGTCTGACTACGGGAGGCAGTAGTGCTTGCAGGGGCTGGTGGGGCACGATGCACAGCTGTGCTTAGGTAGGGAGTGACTGGTTGTTAGAAAGATGCTTTCACAGGGGCTCAGTGATAAAAAGTGCTAACAAAATGGAATAGAAAAGGGGTGGCTGGGCTGGAGAGTTTTGGCTGTGGCCCAGTGTGGCCAGGTGCTGCAGTGGAGTGGGGCAGGTGAGGGGCAATGCAATGTGGAAGGCCTGGAGAACCAACCAGGAACACCTGGTGTCCACAAAAAACCAGTTCCAAACAGCACTTTATTTTTCAAGTAAACTTTTGAACAGTTTCAGGCAGCTTTAAAACAGTTTAATGTTTAATAGGTTTGTGCATCTGTCTGCTTCAAGTTAAACTGCATTTAAATCATTGAAGTGTCGTGTGCGACCATGCCTGAAGGTACAGTTACTAATGCAACCCCCAGAAATATTCCCAATTAAAGCAAGAATTGAGAATCTGCCCCCTCAAACTGAGCAGCAGAGCTAGATACCAAGTAGAGACAGTATGTGTTTCACAGAACATGTGGAAAGAACTGCAGGAATGGGGACCTTTCTGACAGACGCATTCCAGTGCTACACCATGGAAATCTAGTTGGGTTAGTCCTGATTTGAGCAAGGGGCTGGATAAGATGTGACCACCTGCGGTCCCTTCCAGCTCTCGTTGTCTATGTGCTAGAACAGCAGTTCTCAACCTTGTCAGGGTCACTGCACCCCACCTCCACGTCTGAATGTGGCAGCACCTGCAGCTAAGAACCACTGCTGATACGACCTCAACTACTTCAGTGCTTCTTAGCCAGGTTCTGCTGCCCCCAGATGATACTGCCCAGCCTGCCCGGGAAGGGCTGCGCCACACACAGGCTCATCCTGCATTACAGCTTTCTAAAGCCAAAGCAGACTTTCTAAAGCCAAAGGAGCTGCCTCCTGCTGTGGAACCCTACCTACCCCAGCACCTCCCTACACCTCTGGAAAGAGAAGTGGACAGTTCCATCCACACCTGCTGGCAAGAGCAGCATAGGTGGCAGGCACCAGACCAGAAAGCACTGCACAACACTAAGGCAGCTCCTGCTTGCTTTAGGCTGATTAGAGAGCCCTAATGCAGGCAGGGCATACAGGGTGGTTTTACCTGGCTGCTGCAGCAGCCCTGAGGAGGTCGCACAGCACTAATGCGTGCCACAGCACCCCAGTTGAGAACCACCATGCTAGAAGAATGACCTCTGAAGCCCCCAAAGTACTGCCACACTACACATGGTGCAGCTCTTCCACAAATATCTGAATTCATTTTCACAAGAATAAATGGAAGCAGTACTTCTTTTGCTTTGAACTGAAAAGTTCATGCGACTTCTTAAATGGCTTTGTCTCATTCAAACAGAAACCATAATATAGAATGAGGCAAGGCTGAGGTAAAATTGAGTAGGATAAAAACTACACAAAGACAAAGGTCCCAAGTCTGAGATGACAAACTGTCATTACCTGTTCACACCAGAAACCCTGAATGATGTCAAAAAGAGAGGACAGAGGAACTCCTAACCAACCCTGTGGAAAGTGACTGGGGATCTTACAATGTAATGAAGGCAATTCAGATAACATGTCCTTAGAAGGAAAAAGTCATATTGCTTGCTGTATAAACAGACCCACTTCCTACTCTCACGCTTCTGAAGTCTCTTCTCAGTCACTGCTTCATTTGATTACATGGTCACCTTCCTCAAAACTTCTCACCAAGTCTAGTACTGGAAACACACAAATACACCATCCAAACTTCTAACCAACTCACTAACTAACACCTCAAATTCATCTCACCTACTTCTGTTCAGCCATAAAGGAGGAATCTCGTCATCTGGCTTCTTTTTTGAAATCTGCCACTTGGAATTCCATGACCTTTCCAACCGGGGCCACAAGCTCCAGGAGTCAGCATGGTTCATGTCACAGAAACTGAGAAAAAGGGCAGGGAATCGAATAAGGAAATGGAAAGTCTACCAGGAAGCAGCAGCTACAGCTGCTAAAAAAAAGGCAATGAAGGAATGATTTTTAGCTGGAGAATGCATAAAAGTAATTCAGAGAAGGGCAAAAGAATTGATTAAAGGGCTAACGAGACTGAAAAGCAAAGTGTCATAAGTACACGTACATCTTAGCTAAACAAAGACTGAAGAGGAAGTAAGAAAGAGGCTTTTTATGAGTAGGGAGCAGAATTGTTCCATGTTTAGCAGTAGCAGAAACAATTTCAGAGGAAAATTTAAGGCGAACATCAGGAAAATATTTTGACAGCAGTACCTATTATTATACTGTCTAGTTCCTTGTGTCCAGAGTTAAAAAGCATAATCACTTGGACAAAGCTGTGCAGAAAAGACTCCAGACAATAATCCTGCCCTGGTCCTTCACCCCCAAAAAGTAAGACGAATTCTACCTAATCTACGTTTTTTATACATTCCACTGGTCAAGACCCCAGATTGGGCAAATCTGAATCTGTCAGACCACCCACAAATTTTCTTTTCCTGCAGAGCATCTAATTTAGTTCAACAGAATTGTGTAGCATTATTACATATAAAAAATACACATTGCTTTCATGGACCTACATTCCTCTCAGGGCTAATGCACCCAGGAAGTCACTGTGAGGATTTAGATAAAACCAATTTAGCATAACACAGTCTTTGCAGGGCTGCAAACAGAAAACAGCCCACAATCACCCAACTGACAGTCAGCATTTCCAGACTCTCATGACTGCCAAATTCAGAGGTAGAAATAGCCTCCACTATCCAAACAGGACAGAAAGATACATTTAGTTCACAGTGGGAAAACTGTTGTAAACCAACCTAAACTCAGGTACACCAACACACCCAGAGGAAAGAACGCATCGCGTAGCTCAGTGGAAGTGTTACGAGTATGAAGGCTCTAGTCACTGCTCTGCAGCAGATAGCCATTTTGGTGAGGAAAAAGGTAACTTGTGAAATTTGCAAAATCTGAAGTAGGGAAGAAGGAAATCCAATTACTGAATCAGTTATTATCCACTGCTGTCAATCCCTTGTGTTGCAAATTCATAGGCAGAGGGGGTCTACAGGGTTGACACCAGCCCCAAGAACCCTTAACTCCCGCTTTTGTAGCTAAAATCTCAACATATACAATTAAACCAACTTCTAATGAAACTTTACATTGGTATTTGGTCATGTATGTGAAACTCATGAGATTAAAGAACTTCCTTTACAAAGGCAGATTCCTTGCAGAATTTAGGGGAAGTGTCCCAGTGTTCTTGCTTACAGACCCAACTGTGCACCAAAAGGGTGCCAGACAAAAGTCAATGAACAGTCTCATTGGTGTTATAGAGAGCTGACTTGCGCATCCAAGCACGGAAACACACTCATTTAATTTAAAAGACAGCCATCTACTTCCCTCCCCCACCCAAAAAACCCCCAAAACTTAAACCACTTGAGAATGCCAGGACAAGAGAAAAAGTTATAGACAGAGAATGCCTGACAGAGGGTAGAGGGGGGACACAGAGAAGGGCCTGCCTTGCCCATCACCAGCACTAGTGCTGTGGTTCCTAGCAAAGCAGTGGAGTCACAAACTCCTTGAGCATTCATCAGCAGGAATGTACCCTGTGCTTTCAAAGTCTGGCAACAATAGAGTCCTGCAACAGGGGAACACGAATGGTCAGGAAAGTGAAAGGAGTGGACAACCTTGACACAGCCACTTGAAGCAAGGATGGGAAAGAGCAAGAAGCTGAATGGCAAACCCCAGGGCAATTCTGCGCTCACACAACTACATTAGACTGGAAAACCCTGCCGGAGAAGCTGAGGACAGCATACAGCAGAGACTCTCCATCACTGGCAGGTCTATGAGCACTCACCACTGGATGGGCTGGGGAAGTGGTCATCTGCCCTTCCCTGCAGCTGCGCCTCCTCTTGCTCCAGGCACGTGGTCTTCATCTGTTTTTCCGGCATATCTTCTGCTTTCTCTGGCAGAATGAGAGGGGGTGGCTGGCTCTCTGGCAGGGCTGCAGACACCTGGTCCCCTCTCCCCAGGGCTGCAGAAACCTCATTCCCTCTCTCCAGAGTGGGGGGCTGGCTCTCCGGCATGGCTGCGGGCTCCTGGTCCCCTCTCCCTAGTGTGGGTGGCTGGCTGTCCGGCAAGGCTGTTGGCACCTCATCCCCTCTCCCTAGCGTGGGCGGCTGGCTCTCTGGCACAGCTGTTGGCACGTCATCCCCTCTCCCCAGAGGGGGCAGCTGGCTCTCTGGCAGGGCTGCAGGCACTTTCTGCCCTATTCCCAGAGGAGGTGGCTGGCTCTCCTGTGCAGTCACCAGCACCTCATTCCCTGTCTCTGGAGGCAGCTGCTGGTTCTCCCGTAGGGCAGCAAACACTTCATCCCCTATCTCTCGAGGTGGCTGCTGGTTTTCTGGCAGGGTCAGGGGCACCTCATCCTCCGTCTCTGGTGGTGGCTGCTGGCTCTCTGGAAGGGTCAGGGGCACTTCATCCCCTGTTTTTGGAGGGAGCTGCTGGTTCTCTGGCAGGGTCACAGACACCTCGTTCCCTCTCGCCAGAGGCTGCTCCTGACTCTCCCATTCCATTTCCTGATCCTGTTCCAGATGGCTTTCACTTTGATCCCTGTTCCCTTGAACATCTGAATGCTTTTTGGCACACAACACCACTGCTGGGGGAACACCTGCCGGTAACTGAGGCCAAGAGCCATCCTGTTGTCCCAGTGACTCTCCCACAAGAGGCTGAGAGGCAAGGTCACTGAGCTTTGGCATGGTTTCTTGATCAGCCTTCAAGGACAAGCCCTCCATGTCCTTCGCTTCCACAACACCCAAGCCTTTGGAGGCCTCTTTCTTTCCAGTCTTCTGATCCCTTTGGCTCAGTTCACATAGCTTTTTACAATTTTTGCTAGAACCCTCAGCAGATTCCACTTCCATCACTTCCTGGCCTTTGTGATGCTGCTCTTCCCTTAGAACAGTCAGGCCCTGAGAGAGGGTTTGGCACAGAGGGGACCCTTCTTCCTCTAGCTGCTTCTCATCTGCACACCTCTCATCTTGTTCCTCACACTGAGTTTCAGGAACTGCTTCCAACTCAGGCCCGCCTCTCAGCAGTTTTTCCTTAATCTCAGTCACTGCTTCTCGACCCAAAACACATGGCAAAGTGTCAGGCTGACTGGCTAGAGTTGCAATAGCCTGACCTCCAGATTCACACATGCAATCAATGCAACTTGTCTGTGCCACAGTTCCATCTGCTGTTACACCTGCAGCAGCCGCAGGAGTGGCAGGCACTCTCATGGTCTCGCCCTCTTCTGCTTTTTCACCATTCTCTTCCATTAGAATTTGGCTGTCCTCACTCATTCTCAGCTGCACGCTGTCATTCTCCGTGGAACAGAGTTTCAGCTCCAAAGCTTGGGGTGTGGAATCCATCTCTACCTGTGTGGATTCACTGTCCTGGTCAGTCTTCAAGGAGCCTGTAGTTCCTTCTATCTTTATGGGCTGGCTACATTCACTTGCAGAGAACACTAGTTTACAGGAATCACTGGTCTCTGAAAACATAGGACCCTCTGTAGGAATTTTAAGCACAGCCTCCATGGGTCCAGAGTTATCTGCTGTCAAGCACACATCAGGTAAGGCACCAGCTTTCTCTTCTCTTCCAGGCCTATCCTCTAGACTTGGAGTTGGAATGAAAATATCCTAAAGGGATACAGAGATAAGAAAAAAAAGCACTCTTCAGTATACACTCTCCTGAAGGCAGGCTGTCTAATCCAGTGGTTCTCAACCTTTCATAGTTTCACAGAAGCAGGGTTGGAGGGGACCTGAGCAGATCATCTAGTCTGGCCCCCTGCCCTGGGCAGGAATGAATATAGGGCTCTTATGATCCCTACTAAGTTTAAGCTCAAATGACCCCAGCTAGGTAGTTATCAAGCCTCCTTTTAAAGATCCCTAAGCTAGGAGCCAGCACCACTTCCCTTGGATGCTGGTTCCAGATCCTGGCTGCCCTGACTGTTAAGTAGCACCTCCTGATGTCCAGCCTGAACCTACTCTCAATCAACTTGTGGCTGTTGTTCCTTGTTATTCTGGGAGGTGCTCAGGGGAACAGGGTCTCTCCCATTCCCCGCTGGTCCCCCGGTAACTTTATACATGGACACTAGATCCCCTCTCAGCCTTCTCTTGTGAGGGCCAAACAAGTTCAGGTCCCATAGCCTGTCCTTGTAGGGTCTGCCCTGCTGCCCCCGATTCATGTGAGTGGCCCTCCTCTGGACCCCCTCAGTGCTGGCCTTATCCCTCCTGAAGTGCAGCGCCCAGAACTGGACGCAGTATTCCAACTGCAGCCTAACCAGTGTCGCATAAAGGGGAAGGATCACCTCCCTGGACCTGCTCATGATGCATCTGTGGATGCATGACAAGTTGCAGTTAGCTTTACTGATCGTATCCTCACATTGGCGGCCCATGTTCATTTTAGAATCGATAATGACTCCAAGATCTCTTTCTCCCATCATACTTTCAAGAAGAGAGTTCCCCAGCCTATAGGCATGCTGCTGGTTCTTCCTGCCCAACTGCGGTGCTCTGCGCTTGTCAGTATTGAATCCCATCCTATTCTCATTTGCCCACCCCTGTAACCTGTCCAGGTATAGTTGTATCCTGTCCCTCCCTTCTAGCGTGCCCCTCGCCCCAAATCTTGGTGTCGTCAGCGAATCTGAACAGGGTGCTTTTCACCCCCTCGTCCAAGTCCCTGATAAAAAGATTGAACAGTACGGGCCTGAGGACCGAGCCCTGGAGGACTCCACTGCCCACATCCCACCGGGTCAAAAATGACCCATCCACCACCACTCTCTGAGTGCCGCCCCCTAGCCAATTTGTGACCCATCTGACTGTGTAGGCATCAATACCACAGTCACCTAGCTTTTTAATGAGAATGGGGTGGGAGACAGTATCGAAGGTCTTCCTGAAGTCCAGAAAAACTATGTCCACCACGACACCTACATCCAAGGATTTTGTGACCTGATTGTAGTAGGCAATCAGGTTGGTCTGACAGGACCTACCCCTAATGAAACCACGCTGGTTGCCCTTGAGCATCCTCCCTGCTGCTGGTCCCTCGCAAATGTGCTCCAGAGTAATTTTCTCAAAGAGCTTCCCCAGGACCAAAGTAAGACTAACGGGCCTGTAGTTGCCCAGGTCTTCCCTCCTCCCTTTTTTTGAAAATGGGGACCACATTAGCCTTCTTCCAGTCTTCTGGTACCACACCAGAGCACCATGAGTACTTGTAAAGCTGTGCCAGGGGACCCGTGATGACCCCTGCCAATTTCCTCAGCACCCTGAGGTGGAGAATGTCTAGATCTGCTGATTTGAACACATCCAGCCCCTCCAGAAGTTCCCTAACTCAGTCCTCCCTGACCCCAGGCCTGGCAGAGTCACTCCTGAGTCTGTCCTGTATGCCAGCGGGGGAGAAGTCCCGGTCCCTGCTCAGAAAAACGGAGGCAAAGAATTTGTTAAAAAGATCTGCTTTTTCCTCTGGTGCAACCACCAGACTGCCAAGCATATCCTCCAGGGGCCCCATGTTGCCTGGTGCCTTCTTTTTGCTCCCTATGCATTTAAAAAAGGACTTTTTGTTGTCCTTGATCCTTGTTGCTAGCCCTAGTTCCATCTCTGCCTTAGCCTTCCTTTGGTACCTTATGATCGACATAGCAAAAGTGAAACCGGAAGTCCCACCATGGCACTTCTGGTTTTGCCACCGCAAGCTGAGTCCCACTTTTTCCTTGCAGACCACGGCCTGGGGCAAAGCAGCCTGTGCAGGGGCCCCCCTCCCTGTCCCCTGGTACAGTGACACCGGGGAGTGAAAGCCCCGTTGCACTGGACGCAGAGGGAGGGGCGGTGGCTGGAACTTCCAGCCTGAACAGGCAAAGACGCCTCCAATCCACCAGGCTGGGGAGGGAGGGCTGGCCAAACTCAAAACATGGCACCCACGTACCCCCTACCTGTGTCTTGTATACCCCTAGGGGTACGCGTACCATGGGTTGAGAAACACCGGTCTAATCCATCCAGCAGCAAGGCAATCAAGACAAGGCAGCTTGTTTACTCTTAGCAGAAACCCTGAGGTTTGGGAACAAAACAAATTCATGCACCAGGACCTAAAATCTTGGGAACCTATTTCCCACTTGCCTGAGCCATAGCTGCCCTCCGGTTGTGCAGGGAAGTGACCCTCCTTCACTTCTCTTTCAGTATCCCCAACAGAGAGGGATGCAATCCTTGAGTCACAGAATCATAGAGAATGAAGGTTCGAAGGGACCTCAGGAGGTCACATCTTGTCCAACCGTCTGCTCAAAGCAGGTCCAGCCCCAACTACATCATCCCAGCCAAGGCCATCTAGCTAGATCTTCAAAACCTCCAAAGATGGAGATTCTACCACGTCTACGGGTAGCCTATTCCAGTGCTTCACTACCTTCCTAGTGAGAGTTTTCCTTCACATCTAACCTAAACTTCTCTTGCTGCACCTCAAGACTATTGCTCCTTGTTCCACCATCTGCCACCATGGAGAACAGTCCAGCTCCATCCTCTTTGGAACCACCATGCAGATAGCTGAAGGCTGTTATTAAATCCCCTCTCAGTCTTCAACTTTGATCTCACATGACGAGGAAGGGACACTCCAAGGCTGCTGAAGTGCTACATTAAGTGCTTTAGGAAAATCCAAGTTCTTTTTGGCTCAGGAAGAGAAGTGACCAGCTTGCAACTCTTGCTTTGTTCTCCCAATAGTTTTAACCCTTCTACCTTGGACTAATAAAAATGCCCTGGTCAGGCCGCAGCTGGAGTACTGCGTCCGGTTCTGGGCGCTGCACTTCAGGAGGGATGTGGACAACATGGAGAGGGTGCAGAGGCCACTCGCATGATCAGGGGGCAGCAGGGCAGGCCCTACAAGGAGAGGCTACAGGACCTGAACCTATTCAACCTCCACAAGAGAGGGCTGAGGGGAGATCTAGTGGCCTGTTACAAACTAGTCAGAGGGGACCAGCAGGCATTAGGGGAGTCCCTGTTCTCCCGAGCACTACCAGGAGTGACTAGGAATAATGGTCACATGCTGGCAGAGGGTAGATTTAGGCTAGATATTAGGAGGCGCTACTTCACTGTCAGGGCGGCTAGGATCTGGAACCAACTTCCAAGAGAAGTGGTGCTGGCTCCTATCCTGGGGGTCTTTAAGGGGAGGCTAGATGAACACCTTGCTGGGGTTGTTTGACCCCCGTACTCTTTCTTGTCATGGCAGGGGGTTGGACTCAATGATCTGCTCACGTCACTTCCAACCCTACAAACATGAAACTATGCAACTATGGATGTTTTCAGACCATAAATGACCCATACGTATCCATACCTTTTGAACAGTAAACTAGCTTTGCGTAGCAAAATGACCACGGTAAAGACTAAAAGGCAAGGAAAATGGTAGCAATTAGTTTCCTGTAACAAAGCATTTCAAATGCGATACTATAAAATACTAGGGTTTCACTCTCTCCATAATCATGAAAGGTGCTGGGGTCACACACAGCTCCCCTCTGAATGACATGTCCCAAGGGAAGTCTAGTTGGAGGATGCACATTGAGACACAGAACATGCAATTCAGTCCCTGAAAGCATACAACTTTCAAAAACATTTTAAGGAGAATCTCACAAATTCCCAGAACAGAATAAGAGACCGCAGACTCTGGTTTGGTCCCTTTGTGCTTCAGACCACAGTTTTTCTTTAGATATATGTATGTAACATAAGTTCAGAGCAAAATATTAACAAACAGATGAACTGATAGGGACAGGAAAAACTCGCAGAACCAAGCAAGCCAGAGAACCCCACATGCTACAGCTAAAGACTGACCCACACACTAATCCCTTGCAACCAGATACATGAAAATAGCAGGGAAAATGTTGCGGGAGTAGTTAAAGGGGCAATGTCTGCTTCAACACCTACATGGGAGAACTCTGGTTGTGATGGTACAGGAAAGGATCCAGAAGTAAAGACTGGTGCACTCTGGGACACTGGAGTCGAAGCCTGGGGTAGCACTGGAGGTCCTGATGGGACAGGAGGATTATCAACTTCCATCAGTTCATCTCCCTTCTGTTGCTTCAGGTCAAGTTCCCTTCCTGCTAGAGCAGCCATATCCATCTGTTCATCTAATTCAGAAGAGGGAGATTATAAAAGTTAGAGGTGCACCAATGTATTGGTTGTGTGTCAGATGGCACCGAAGAAAGGAAAATTAACATTATTGGCTATCAGCTTTTTTTGGCCAGAATGGCCAATAATATCACCAATAAACATAATATACTTTCTGGCCAGGGCCCCCAGATGCTGTGTGCAAGCGCACAGCCACAGCATGCACGTGGCCAGGAACACAGGCAGGCAGTGTGGAGACCAGTGCCTTGCAGGTAAATCTGTGGAGGGGAAAGGGCATGTGGGGGAGGGGCTGCAGATCAAGGCTCCCACGGTGAGGGAGGGAGTGGGGCAGGGGCAGGGGCAGGGGCTGCTGCCCAAGGCAGTGAATGAGACCCAGGACCAGCACAGGGAACAAGACAAAGCCACAGGCAGCTCATCCAGGGGGCAAGGGGGAGGAAATGGGGGTGGCTCCCTGCCACTGCACACACCCCCTGAGGGAGGCATGGGGGGCTACGTGCCTCCCAGATTTGTGCATGGGGTGGAGGTATGCTGCCCACTGTGGCCTCAGGGCTCTCCACTCTGCTACCTTTGCCCTGGGAGCCATGTGCTGGCCATGTGTCCCCTGCCTGTTTGGTAGTAGTGGCAGCGGTGAGTTGTGCCCACTTCCAGGTGGGTAAAGGACACACGGTTAGTGCACAGCTCCCAAGGCAAAGGCAGCAGAGCAGAGAGCCCCAAGCCCGAAACAGGCAGCCTGCCTCTGCTCTTAAAAGCGTTCCCACGCTTAAAAATGGTGATAGTGGCACTTGAACTAAAACTCATCAAATGAGCTTTAGTTCAAGCACACCTGCCACCATTTTTAAGTGCCTGGATGCTCTCTGGACGAGTCGCTCCCCACCCCAGCCCCGGGTCCCATTCACTGCCCTGACTGGACAGCAGCCCCAGCCCCTTCTGCACACCCTCCCTCACCGTGTGGGCCCCAATTTGCCCCAATGCTCCTTCCCCTCCACAGACTTACCTGCAGGGAGCTGCTCTCCATGGTGCCTGGCCGTGCTCCTGTAAATTGGTTATCGGATCAGTATCAGCCAATATGCCTGGAGAATAATCGGGTATCGGCCAAGCAAATCTTTATCAGTGCACCCCAGTAAAAGTTGATCGCTAGGGATTATGTGCATGTTACCCGTACTTAAAGTTACTTTACTTGTTATTAGAAGACCAATGTTTTTTTTACTGCTTATAACTTTGCCAAACCTTTAACTGTTTAGGCCAAAATTTTCTAAGTCAGGCATTTGCCTCAAGCTGAATTCTTTTAGGAATTTTCAGAAAAAATAGTTTAGCCATATCCTAGGAGCAGGTCAGTGAAGAATGCTTTGCTTACATTACAGCAATGTTGTTGTAATTATAACAGCTCAGCGAATATGAGGAACAAGATTCGTTGACTACTATTTTTTTTGGAAGACAAGCTTCCAGGCACTTAAGTCTTCAGGTGCAAACACAGCTTTTATGTGTTGTCTGAACCATGCATGCACTTTCCATGCAGAACAACCTTAGCAGAAAGGAACACAACTGTACTAGTCCTCTGTATTCTCTAATGTGGACATCAGAGGGGGGGAAGTAGTTCATGACTGCAACTCTTTACCTTCTTCCAAAGAAACAGGAACGGCCATGTGCAAGGAACAGTCCACAGCACAGGCACGTGAGGAATCTATTATGATCACAAATGTTAAGACAGAGAAAAGAAGGGGGAAAAGCAAGCTGTCTATTCATCAGGTTGTAATGCTGATGTAATTCTAAGCAGGGCTGGGGAAAAACTGCACACATGCACACACACAAAAACCTGGAGGAGAGCATATGGAAAGAGAACAAACAGAACCCTATGTAGACAGGTTTTACCTTGTGTCTCTTCCTGTTCTGTGGGACTGCTGGGAATAAGAGCACTGGACCTGAAGATACTAGAAGGAGCAGCTGGGCCTGAAGAATCACTGCAGAGCCAGGGAGTGGGGGGTGGGGAAGGGAGAGAAAAAGTTGTATAAAGATTTACTCCTCTTATTCCACAGTTTAGTTCCAGCTTTTCACAACAGGAGTCTGGCTCACTAATCAACACAATCAGCCTAAGTCCCATGAAGGTCTTGTAGATGAGCCTGAGCAGAGAACCAAATGCTCATTTTCTGTGAAGCAAATATCTACAAAACACAGGTGTATGGCACACAGCAACTACACTAAATCTGAGAAAACCAATGTGGAAACAAGCCCAGTGCTGACATGTAGAAAGAGGTGAATGGAGCAGGGATTTGAACCCATGTCTTCCAAGTCAATTATCTCCTCGTTTCAGTCCAGCCCAGGTAACTTCATCATTGAACACTTACATAGGTAATCTTTCTTTAAATGTTATAAAGCTATTTGGACTGAAATATAATCTGAAGGTAGTGATCTCACAAATTACAAATTTCTATACAAATGTATTCCTTTCATTGGTTTTAAATTGCTACCTTTCAGGTTGCATCCCCTTCATTTTTCCAATTCTAAGAAAGATAATGAATAGTTAGGAGGATTCCTTCTTATGTTGTATGCCTCTATCATATCATACAAGGGTAGAGTACTGGTTTTGAGCTTTGGCTAGGAAGATTCAACAAGAGACTTCCCTGAGAGCACTTTCAGTGAAAGGCAGCGGAACGAAACCAGACTGGGAAGGGTTCTGAACCCAACTGAAGGAGAGGGACCCCCCAGACAGCTGATGAAGGGGAGAAGCAAAATGGGCAGTTGCTGAAGAAGTTAAGTGGGACAAGGTAGGGGGGAAAAGGTTAACATGGGGAAAAAAAATAAAGCTTGCTTCTATTGGCAGGGACAGAAGACTGAGGAAAGGGAGAGGCTGAGGAGAGAACAAGGGATACAGGGGAAGATGGGCAGAAGGCAGATCATGGGTTGGGATGGGGGTTATTAGGGGAGACTGAAGAGTTTGAGTATGGCATGGGGATGAGAGGTTTGTAGGTCAGTGACAGCAAGAAGAGAAACAGAGGCAGAGAGAGGTCACATCCGATCCTGTCACCAAAATCCTGTGCAGGAAACAAGCTGAAGGTAGATTTGAGAAGGGTCAGGAGTGCTGAACCTACAGATGGGACTGCAGGCACAGGAGACAGAGTGGAGAAGCAGAATGTCTGACTGGAACTATAGCTCAACTAAAGGAAGATAAAGAACTGTTAATGCTGGAAGTCAGCTTGCTCATAGGACTTCCATCAGATACGTCCTGCTCTCTGAGGTTGGAGGGGAAGATGGGTTTTATGATGAAGAAAAGGGGCAAAGGAGTCCAGGATGGCAGAGAAAGCATGTGTAGAGAATCAACTGCCATGTTCAGTGAGGAGCCAGGAGGAACAGGCTGAGCATGCCAGAAAAGCTGCTGTCTCCAACAGATTGGCACTCACAGAAGAAAAACAGTGAGAGAGACAGGAGGGGTCAGTCAGTGACACAGAGATCCAAAGCAGCAGCGTGTGGGGAAAGCCAGGCTCAGTAAGCAGCAATCCTGGCAAACAGGAGTGTTGATCCAAGGCTGCAGGCAAAGAGAGGCAACTCAGTCTATCCCTGCTCATCTATATCTGTCATTTCCTTTACCAGGGACCTTTACCTTTGTATTATCAGTGTTCCTAGCTCACATCTTCATCTAACCAGAATGATTTTCAGCACCACTCGCCTTCTGCCCTAGCTCTTAGCATATCTCCACTCCAAACACAAATCTAACTTTGTTAGTTCTCTTCACTAGAAATAAGAAAACTTCTATGATTAAAAAAAGCCTATTCCATCTGCATAGGCTCAGTTACATCCATACTTTGCACCACCATCTTGTCATCCATACAAAAACATCCCAAAACATCTTTGTGTATCCAACCCTGCATTAAAGTCCTTGAGGAAAAGCTGCCAGAGATCCTGACACATGCATGGAGCAGGGGACATCCCAGCAAGACACTGGGAGCTTAGGAGAACTGCTGCAAGGCAAAACATAGACTACTGCAGTCATTGCTTGGAGCTAAAACTGAATAGATTTTACAATTCCTTCCCAACTTCCAACACAGCAGAAGAACAGAGCAGAAGGCAATAAGCATCCTTCTTAAACAAGCAGAACAGAGGGAAGTACAGGACCATTGTCTCACAATAAAACCTACAAGATCTCTTCTTTTTCCTTTGACAAAGACTGAAAAAATTATTAATGGGGCTCAGTGTCTGCTCCCACAGAGAAGCCATAAATCAATCAATGTCCTCAACTCCTGAAACCTTTGTTAGGAACCAAAATTATTCCTAATCACATCAAGCTTCAAAAGTCATCAGTTTGCAGGAAGTTACAAATTCAGTTGAAAGTTATGTTCCAACATGGATTAAACCCTCCATGTTGTGTTAGGCTGTTTTTGTTGTAAACTCATGCAGGTTAGTACAAGGTAGGGGGGGCGGGGGGAGGGGAGGAGAGAGGTTACGCTTACATGGAAAGACTCTCCTGTGCAAGGGATCCCTGTCCAGAGAGATGCAGGAGGTGAAGAGTGCCAGCAGGGGTGCATGCCAGGGGACCTCCCTCTTCCACCCTGGTTATGGCACAGGCACTGCTTGAAGCTATGTGAAGCAAAAGGAAAGAGATTGAATTAGGGACTCTGCTACATAGCTAGCCAGACAACCATAAGGGCCAATTTTCACTACTGCAAAGTTCTCTCTTGGCAAAATACAGGCAGACCAACACTGAACATGGAATTGGAAAAGGATTTGGGAGAGCAACATCTGCAGGTCCAGTAAGTGTGAAACACATGAGTAGCTAAAAAGTTAAACTGGTGCAACTTTGTGTGTTCTGCTTTCCAAAGCACACTCAAGTTTAACAGAAATATTAGTAACATGAAATTCACTCAAAGCACTGCTCCCTCCACTACTAACCCTCAGTTTAAACCCAGAACCGTAACTGTTATAACCCTTGCATAGATATTTGGCAATAGTTAGTTCATCATACCTGCTGAGTTGCTCTCAGGAAACATATCTTCCTGAGTTGACAGAATCTCTGGCTCCTGAAGAGCAGGATCACATGACTTCTCAACTTGCAATCCACTTTCAAGCAAATCGCAGACAGACCTTGGTTTCCTAGCAGCATCGTGAGGTGGTTGTGGAGTTCTGGGAAAGTCAGACATAACTTCTGACTTGGGAAATTCAATTTATCAAGGTATTGCAAAAACTTTTTCAAGAAAATGTACCACCCTAGACACAACAAAATATACTACTTGTTTACCACAACGACAGTGAGAAGAAAAAATATTTTATTTTTTCTATCAAAATGTACATGTATTCAAGTTGTATTTCCAAAGCTGACCTATACATTTTCTATTAATAAAAAAGAAATTTGAGCGTAACGTAAAAAGATTCTACTGACATCAGTTTGCTACAAAGTACACAAGAATGTGGTTTTAAATAGGGGTGCACCAATAAAGATTTTTTTGGTTGATACCAATAGCTGATTATTAACCAGCCATATCGGTGATAAATGGTTTACAGCGTGGAGAGCAGCTCCCTGCAGGTAAGTCTGTGGAAGGGAAGGGGCATGGGAGGGGGGCAGGTCGAGGCCCGCTCCCATGGTGAGGGAGGGAGTGGGGCAGGGGCTGAGGGTTCTGCCCAGCTAGGGCAATGGATGGGACCTGGGGCTGCGGAAGGGAATGGGGCGGAGCTAAAGGCACCTTGTCCAAAGGATCAGTGTCCAGACACTTAAAAACATTGGTGGCGGAGCTTGAACTACAGTTCGTCAAATGAGCTTTAGTTCAAACACCACTGCCACCATTTTTAAGCATGGGGAAGCTTCTAACCAGAGCGGAACCAGGTGGGGCAAGGGCAGAGGTCGGCTGCTTGCTGTGGGCCCAGGGCTCTCTGCTCTGCTGCCTTTGCCCCAGGGCTCTGCGCCAGCCATACATCCCCTGGCCACCTGGCAGCAGGAGGCATAACTTACCACCCCTACTCTTGCCAGGCAGGCAGGGGGTGCACAGCCAGTGTGGGACCCCTGGAGCAAAGGCAACAGAACAGAGAGCCCTGAGCCCACAGCAGGCAGCCCACATCCACACCACGCACAAATCTGGGGGGGGGATATGTGCTGCTCATGCCCTCCCTGGGAGTGTACGCAGTGGCAGGGAGCAAGTGGTAGTGCTGTGGGCTCCACTCCGCTCCCTGCCCCAGATCCCATTCACCATCCTAGCTGGGCAGTGCCCCCTGGCCCAGCCCCACCCCCTCCTTCACTGCAGTGGTTTCAATCCCA
>NW_017728911.1:41903730-41908341 GCF_001723895.1 Crocodylus porosus | reverse complement strand
GGGGGGGGGGGGCGCATGCCCCACCCATGCCTCCCCTTGGGTGCACACAGCAGCAGGGAATGCCCCCCCGAACCCCTGGACAAGTTGCCTGTGGCTCCATCCCGCTCCCTGCCCCAGATCCCATTCACCATCCTAGCTGGGCAGTGCCCCCTGGCCCAGCCCCACCCCCTCCTTCACTGCAGTGGTTTCAATCCCACCCCACGCCCCATCCCCTCCACAGACTTACCTGCAGGGCGCTGCTCTCCACACTGCCCGGCTGTATTCCTGGCCACATGTGTGCTACGGCTGCGTGAATGCATGCAGCGTTCCAGGGGCCCAGCCAGAAGGCATATTATATTTATCGGTGACATTATCGGCTACGCTGGCCAAAAAAACCCGATAACCAATAATGTTAATTTTCCTTTTATTGGCGACAGTCCAATATGGCACTGATATACTGGCGCACCTCTAGTTTTAAAATACAATTTTTTAACAATAGCCACTGAACAGAAACCTGTCTACTTGAAAGCCTGACAATGCAAATAGAGACAGAGATATCTGCCTTGCCAAATGACACCAGTGGAAACTGCAGGGTGTCAAAATTGTGTTTTATTATTTAAAAAATGGATTAACCAAAAAGGTTTAACAGCTTAACTCAACTGTTAAACTAACAACCATGAAACACCCCAACCTTTGACAGCGTCTAACACAAAACGCTGCTTTTCTAACGAACCGAGTCCCTGGTAGTAAGTATCACTTAACTGACAGGCTCCTCCTAACAGACCAAAGCCCATGCCCTGAACCAAGAGACTGAGGCAACAACATGGATTTCTGAAAGCTGCTTCAAAGCTCTATTTTATAAATGTTTAGCTTTTTAAGATCCAAACTAATCACAGGCATGATCCTCCAGATGGCGGGACTTTAATTTCAAAGGTAAATATTCCCATATCTCCTGTTCAAATGTTCTCCCTCCATTTTCATTCTCTCAGCGAAAGACGGACGGAAGCTCTACTGGGCCATTCCTTTGGCCAACTCCAGTTACAGAAAGCTCTCTAGCAACATTCCTTGCTGTTTCCCTTTGTTCTCAGAGCCCACCACTCCCCTCCCCAGAACCTTTAGAGAAAATTATAAAAATTCAGTCACAGGATTTCAGTAAAGTATCTACATAGAGGGCAAGCTGTTTTACCTTTTAGACTCCTCCGCCTGCTGGGACTGTGTCCCAGTACACGTTTCTCTACCAGGCAAAGTTTCTTTCTTAACCATGCACAGCTCTGACAGAAGAGAGAGAAAGCAATGTGTTACTCAAATGATCTGGGCTGGCAAACATCAACAAGTGTGGTTGGTGCTGCTATAGGTTACAAATATCAAAGCAATTTCTATTCTAAAGAATTTACAGAGGGAGCCGACAGTGGAAGTGGAAACAAAAGAATGAAGCATCTTGTAAAGAACAGATTCAATGTCAGTTTTGAAGATAGGAGTACTGGTAGAAGATCCAGGCAACAATGTAAGGATGGAGAAACAAGCACAAAGGAAACAGAGGACAGAATTTCCTTTCAAGCTGCCTCTGTCAGTCCTAATAATATATTTCCTGTCAAAAAGTGCCACCTGTAAGCCAAAGAAAAGAGAAAGAATCTACCCTCTCAGAAAAAGGGCTTTTTGAAGCCTGTTCACATACCATCCTCAGTCTCTTTACAGGAGGTTTCTGCAGGACGAAGGCAATGCTCATTGCCCTCCTCACGCAGTGAGGAGTCCCCCTCAAGGTCCTGGCTCTGTGAGAGTTCCAGAGCTCCAAAATGCAGTTGCGACGTGCCTGAGCCTAGCACCACACATTCACATAAGAAAAAAACACCAAAAAACTTATAAACAAATTGTCCAGTGATAAAAGAACCACCCGGCTGAGACATGCTAAAGTCCATGCTGTAACTATAAGCAACAAGGAAACTGAAGAATTCAGCTGCACTCAATACCTTACAAAAACTATGCAGCCCCACTTTGGTAACTAAAAGCCTATTAATATGACAGCCACAATGTTTGTCTTTTTTAAATCATTATTGTGAGGTAAACTGTTAACAAATGTAGTAGCTAGCGCAGTAATGTTGGCACTTCAAATCTCTGTGAATGGTAATTGTGGGCAAATAAAGATGTCATGTTCACACTGGCCATACCAAGAAACTTTTACCGCTGTTCATCAGCCAGTGTATTTACAGAGGCCCCTTTATGGTACTCTCCTACTTTTGTGCATCTCCTAACCCCCTTCCTGTCCCCAAGATGAGGACTACTGCAGAAATGAGAATTATGGCATCATAATTTAGAGAGAGTAGGAGACAGAATTGGTGGTCTTCAGAGAAGGGGAACAATCACCAACAATCCCCTAACCCCAAAGTGCTCTGGATGAGCTCTAGGCAAACCACTGATTTTATAACAGTAAGTAGTTGAAACATTAGCAAAAAGTCTAAAAAAGTGAGCCTGGGGAACCAGAACTGTATTAATTTATACAAATATTTGGGTGAGATGCTGCTGCTGTCCCAAGAAGTCTAGAAAAAATGTAAAGCAGAAGAGTTACCTTCAGGGCCCAGTGAGTGGGCAGTGCAGTCTGCAGCATCTTCATCTGCCCCCTCAACAGCAGCTACCACCAACCCAAGAACACTTCAGTAAAGAGAAGAGACAAATCTGCTCAGCAAGATACACACTGCATATGGCACTGAGCTTGCCCAAGGCTGTTTTCTTACAGTTTATATCTATTGACAAGTTTGTTCCTAGGGCATCCTCAGTACATAAACAGAAAGAAACCACTGTGCCCCCTATGCTGGGGTACTCTTTGACGCATCCAAACCACCCCAGGGGATCACAGATATCCAGCATGCACATTAATTGCACAAACAGGATTTTGTTCTGCATCTGAATGGATTCGCTATCATCCCATTACATAGCAGTTCACTACAGTGATGCTGGGACTGCAGCCTGCACTGCTTCTATAGAAGCAGAGAACATGAGGATAACCCCTTTACGAGAAAAGGAAGTAGAGTGGGGGGGGTGGGGAGTTTGAAGGCAAGAAATCTCATAGGCACCTGCTCTTGCAGCTGGGCTGGGGCAACTGGTCAAGGACTTCGCTGAGTGAAGCAGTGGTCTCCAGATGGGTAGGTGTGTCCATTGGCTCTGAAAGCATAACAGGTCATGAGTGCAGAAAAGAAGCCAACCTCTGACTGCAAGGACAGGCCTTCAGCAGAGCAGAAACTAGCAGGATTTTGATAGCAGCTCAGAGACCAAGCCCCCTACCCACACGTTCCACATGCAAACCCCTCACTACTCAGCGCTACACAATGTCAACATCTGCTCCTGGACAGGAAGTCCCAGCTACCCCGTATCACAGGCATTACCCTGAGCATCATTCTCCTGCAAGATGCTAATTTCTCAGGCATAAATACAAGGAGAAGTATCACAACTAGCATCTTCTCACCTGCAAGCTGCTTTTCTGGAGAAGGCTCAATAGTGTTGACCCCTCCATCTCCTCCCACTGTCCGTTTCTGATCCCGGGAGCTGGACATCATCTCCTGCAAAACACACCCCCCAGGGTCTGCCTCTGCCGCCTTCACCAGGTGCCCAGGGAGCCCTTTACCCCAGACCAGACATGTTCCTTTTACACAGCTGATGCACACAGCAAAGGCCAAAAGGAGGCAGGGCAACCTCCTTGTCCCAGCCACAGCACACACATCTGTAGGCTGCTGCTGTCCGTGCTGCAGCCGCACCCCAGGCACTGCCACGTGCTGCGCCATAGGCGTGCCATACCACAGGCACACTTCACTGCCACCACGTGCTGCACATCGCGCACCATTGCGTGCCCCGGCCACACCGCGCACGCTGCCACGTGCCGCACCACATGCACAGACACACCTCGCGCACCGCCGGCCGCACCTCGCGCACCACCGCAGGCCCCAGCCATAGCTTGCATACTACCACGCGCCGCACCTCGCACACCGCCGGCACACCTCATAAGCCACCGTGCACCGCTGGCACACCTCGCACACCACCACGTGCCCGCACCTTGCGCACCCTTGGGCACTGCCATGTGCCCCAGCCGCAGCTTGGGAACCGCCATGTGATGCAGGCACACTTCCTGCACCGCCATGTGCCACGTGCAGCACCTCACACACATACCGATACCTGCCACAGGCCACATCTCACACACTGCCATGTGCCACACCTCGTGCACCACCATGTCCTGCAGGCCGCACCTCACGCACTGCTACATGCCGCAGGCACACCTCGCGCACCGCCACATGCCAGGGCCGCGCTTCACCGCTACGCTAGGACAGAGGCAGGACAGGTGCGTCCCCCCATCCCGCGCTCACCAGCACGGGGCTGGGGCAGGAGGGCAGGCGCGGGGCGGGCAGGGGAACACAGGCATCGCCCGGCGAGTCCCCTCTCACGGCGCTTTCGGGCTGGGAGTCCTCCACGATGAGGCAGGGGGCGTCAGGCGGGGAGAAGCGCACATCCAAAGGGCTGCCGTTGGGCTCCATCCGCCGCCCTGCAGGGAGGCCACGGGTCAGTGGCGCCGCGGCAGCGCCCAGCCTCGCGCCATCGGCTGCCACCCGCACCCACACCTTCCCGGCCCGGCCCGGCCCGGCCCGCACT
>NW_017728911.1:41900238-41903630 GCF_001723895.1 Crocodylus porosus | reverse complement strand
TCCGCGCGCCCATTGGCCTTGGCCCGGCCTGGCGTCACCACGGCAACGTGGCGCTGCCCGGCGCCTGGCGGGGGCTCCCCGGGAGGGCCCCGGCCCCGCTCGCGCCCGCGCCCGCGCAGCCGTTACATCCGTTTTTAACGTAGCTAGTCCGGTGCTCCGCCGGGCCGAGGTAACGGCGTGACGATCCACGCGACCTTACTGACACCATCCGACCACTCCTGTCTTCTTGCGCCCCCGTCCCCCCTCCCCCCGTCCTGGGACGTTCGGGTTTCCGGGCCCCGGGCAGCTAGCTCCGTCCCGGGCGGGGCACGGGCCGCGACCCGCTCTCGTGGTGGATGCGCCGGGCCCGGCCGAGCCGTCACCGTCAGGCTGAGCCACGGGGCTAGATGGACACCAGCGCCTGCGTTTGGTCCAGCGTCCCACTCTGAGAAAAGCTCGGGCGGTTTTAGGCCTGTTCGTGCAACTGGGCTGCACAAGCTGCTGCCCCACGGCCCCGGCAGTGCCACTGCACGGGCGCCCGGCTCACCCTGCACCACCACAGTGACACGGGCGCGGAGCCCGCCGCACCTGAAACGCACCCAAGCACCCCCAGGCTAAGCAACGTGGGCGCCTATGAGCAGCTGCATTTCGGTCTAAGAGAAACACCCCGATGCCGGTCCATACGCACCACCCCCAGGAGATGAAGTGACTTCCCAGGGAATTATAGCCCAAATTCAGGGCACCGTTTCGTCAAGCTCAGTTTTGCTCTTCTGTTTTGTTTCCATAGATGCTCTTTTTCTTGTACAAGCCAAAATGAACTTCACGATGGCAGTTTTCCTGGGAAGCGAGCACAGAGTCATGGGTGGAGGAATAGGTTTTGAAGGGAGCTCAAGACATCATGTAGCCCTGCTCCAGACAAAGCCAGCCCAGACAGCCGTGTGTCACCGGCACTAAATCATGTCAAGTGGTGCAGACTCCAGGTAACCTGTTCCCGTGCTTCACCAAACCGGGCATCATCTTGGCCTACTCACTGCAGTTTTGCCTGTTGGGAATGGGGAATACTTTAACTTGTGAGGGGAGAGGGGAATGAAATACGGGGAAAGGAAATGGTTTTACACATTTTTTTCTTTGTGAATGGTTTGTTCCTTGGTCTGAAATGTGGAAAGCAGAGTATCCTAACCTTTTTTTGGATGCCCGTGGCAAATGCTTTGGCACCTGGTCTTTTGAGGAATGTCTTTTGTTTCAAGGAAGGCAGAAAGTAGAGTTTTGGTTGGTTGGTTTTGGGGAATTATAAAAATCACTTTATGCTTTATGTTTTGATAGCTTTGTAATAAAAGTATATTAAAATGTCTGTTCTGCTGCTTAACCACCTTCATAGTTGGACAGTTCTTAATATCCAGCCTAGAACCTCCTTGTTAAAATTCAAGCCCATTACTTCATTCCTGGCCCACATGGACATGGGGGCCAATCGATCAGTAGTCTCTTCACAACAACCTGCTTTGTATTTGAGGAATGCCCTCACTCTTCTGTTCTCTAGACTACATATCCCAGCTCTTCCCACCTTTCCTCATCATATTTTCTAGATCTCTAATTCATGTCACCTTCCTCTGGATCAACCCAATTCATCCACATCTTCTTTAAACTGTGATGCCCCAAACTGCACGTGGCCCTCCAGGTGAGGCATCACCAGTGCTGAACAGAGCAGAGGAGTCACCAGTAGCACAAGTAAGCGTGCACAACTGGGGCACCAGCCCCAGGGACCACTTTTGAGTGGGTACAAGAACAGTGGCTGTTGTTGGCACAGCTGGGCCACTGCCACCAGCCCAGCTGCCACCACTGCTGCCAGCCACGCGCAGGAACCACTGAGGCCCCTGAGAACCCCATCTGGTGACTTGCCTGTGACACTCCTGTTAATACATCCCAGCCCCTTACTAGTCTGCAATGTGATGTTGTTGACTCATATTTTCAGCTTGAGATCCCCTACAGATCTCGGGTCCTTTTGATTCCAGTACTGAAGCCTGTCAAATACTTTTTTGGTTTGTATTTGTGCATCTGATGGTTGGTGTTTTGTGCAGTTGTCCTTATTGAAATTCTTCCTGCTGATTTCAGACTGTTTTTCCAATTTATCACGGTCATTTTGAACCTTAATCCAGCTCTCTAAAGTGCTTGTCTGCTGCCTGTCTGTCAGCACCCAGGCTGGTATCACCCACATGGAACTGAGCATATGCTCAATCCCATCCTTCAAGTCATGAATGAAGATAACGATGAGCACCAGACCTAGGGCAGACCCCTGGGAGACTTAGTTCAATACCTCCTCCCAGTTTAACACTGAGCCTGAGCCATTCACGATGGGTGAAAATATAAACTACCAAAGAAGGGTTGCTTTAGATATCCAAGTAAAGCATCCTGCAGAGGGGCTCCACAGAGGATGGAGCTGGACTGTTCTCAGTGGGGGCAGGCAACAGGACAAGGAGCAATGGGCTCCAGTTGCACCAAGGGAGGTTTAGATTGGATATTAGGAAAAACTCCCTCACCAGGTGGGTGGTGAAGCCCTGGAACAAGCTACCCAAAGAGGTGGGGAAATCTGCATCCTTGGGAGGTTTTTAAGCCCTAGCTAGACAAAGCCATGGCTGAGATAAATGTAGTTGGGGCTGGTCCTGCTTGGAGCAGGGGGTTGGACTAGATGTGACCTCCTGAGGTCCCTCCAACCTGCATTGTCTGTGATTAATCACAGGACCATGGTAGCTATGGGGGACTTCAAATTGCATGCTGTCTCTTGGGAAGATAGATAACCTGATATCTTAAGGCTCTCTGGATTGATTGTACACTGTTTTTGGTACAGGTGGTAATAAAGCCATTAAGGGAGAAGACTCTCCTCAATGTGCTTCTTACTCAAGGAAGAATCAGGTGATGGTCTGAAAGTGAAAGGCCGTGCAGGTAAGAGCCACAATCATGAGCTCAGACAGCCAGGAGGAAGGTGGCAGTTGCCCTTTCACTTTGGAGCATTGGCTTTGGTTCCCATCTCTGGGGCTGCTTCTGCAGTGGAAGATGGGCCTGTAGCTGTCCCTGCGCGGTGGGAGCGGCAGGTGACGATAGGAAGGAGGCCACGGGGAGCCTGGGCAGCCACCTCCCGGTCCTCAGCACCCTCCGCCTGTCTTTGAGTTAAGCCCTTCAAGTGGAAGGCACAAAAGGCCAGATCCTAGCTGCAGCTTTCAGCGCCTCCCTCCGGCTGCCCCAGGCCGGGCCCGAGCGGGCGGGCCTGTTGTTCCCCCCGGCCGCTCCTGGCCAGCTTCTGCACAACCGCAGCCGCTGCTGCGGGCGGGGGAAGTGGTGCAAGGCCCGGGGACAATGAGAACAGGCGGAGCGCCCTGCAGGTACAGCCCGCGGGCCCCCCCGGGCCCCGCCCGCCCCGC
>NW_017728911.1:41894772-41900057 GCF_001723895.1 Crocodylus porosus | reverse complement strand
CCACCCGCGCTTCCCGGCTCCCCGCGTCCGGGACACGGCGGGGCGCAGGCCCGGCCCAGCCCGGCCCGGGGCTACCAGCGGAGCAGGGGGGGCTCCGGAGGACGCTCTGGGCTCTGCGGAGGGACCAGGTGAAGCCGGAGCGAAGATGGGCATGGACGCAGGTGCAGTCGTGTGTTGGGAGCCGGCCGGGGCAGGGGACCATTTCCATGCCAGAACAGAAATGCCCAGTGAGAGGCTGGTAGCGAGGTCTCATTCTCGTTAAGAGCAGGTGTGGGACCTGCTAGGTGGGTCCCACTGTGCCAGTGCTGTACAGACACAGGCAGAGGCCCCTGAAGAGGCCAGAAGCTAAACAGAGAAGACAAAGATGATATTTATGATTGAGGTTTAAGTTTTCTGCTTTTTTACACACAGTTAAAAAAAAAAAAAGACACTAGACAAGCATGGAGTTGACCAAACCGTAATTGTAAATCTATAATGGCTCCCAAATGCATTTTAGAGCAGTTCTAGATTATCTAAATCATTGCCAGGATGGATGATCAATCAGTGTCTTTACTTGCATGATTGATAACACTGCACCTTAGCTGCAGGTACATGGGTGACATTCAGAGCAGTGGACAAAGAATCGCTCACACTTCAGTTAAGCCTTTTAGCGCTATGTTTTCTCACCTGTGACCTGCAGTCCTCCCTCCAAAGCCAGCTGGTGGAAGTGGGTGCTCGCATATGAGAACAAGGGACCCAGACGGCTGGTGGTGGAGGAGCAGTGCCAGCCTTTGTTGCTATGACACCGGGAGCCACAGCAATTCACACTGCCGCTGCTACCCCAGTACCAAGTTCCAGGCCCCGAGGGAGCGCCCCCAGGGACTTGGCACCGTGTGCTGGACTGAGCAGATGCACAGGGTCAGTCCATGACCACACCCATTGTGTGGCCGTGGACCCAGTGCAATGGGCCCCTACCCTGTTACTGGAAGGGCAAGGGTGCTTGGGCTCTCCCCCCACACATCTTTTCTCTCTTTCAAGCCCAGAGCCAGGGAGAAGTGGCTCCAGATGGCCACCGGGGTGGGGAAGACCTGCAGCATCATGTTGGAAACCAGATATGGTCTGGAACTTGTTTATTCTTTTGGTTTTGGCTTGGAGAGCACTGCCCCCAGGTGTGACAAACCCAAGGCAGATCATTTTTGTTTGGAGTCGAGTTGACACCCAGGATTGTGCATGATCCTTGGCCTGGTGGTCCGAACTGCAGCTCTAGGGGTGATGGAGATCATGGAAAAGGGGTGCTCATAAGGTACCCCAGACCTCAAATGTGATTGGGAAGGCAGAGGACAGAGACTGGGAGGTTAGCTCCAGGTCCACCAGGGAGAAGCCGGTTGGGACTGAAAGGCGGTGGCATGATACATGGCGGCAGGCCCTCAAGCCTGTGATGTGCTGCTTTGCCTAAAGCTTTGGCCCGGAATAGTGGACTCTGAGCCAGTAGGCACAGCTAAAATAAAACTGGGCAAGGCCAGGAGGGCCCCAGCCCAGACACAGACTTGACATCTGGGAGTCTCTTTACCTGTGAGAGGCCTTTCCCCGTCTACTGGTTCCATCAAATCATGGACGGTGACAGTAAAGACAGGGAAGAGCCAGAGGGAACAAGAAGGCTAGTGGGAAGAAGCCCTGAAAAGTGGGTGCACTGTGCCGACAGCCTGGATGGCATACACCTGGTGGGTGGGGTCAGTCTTTGGGCCCCATGTGGCACATGGGCCTGGCAGCAGGCTCGGGAGCAGCAGCCTGCTACTCAGTTTCCTACAAGGAAGATTCTCTCTCTTCCATGCTACCTTTCGCACAACCAAAGTTCAAGTATATACAGAAGCGTGCTGTATACAAGAAAATATAGATTCATGGATTTCATAGATTTCATACACATTAGGGCTGGAAGGGACCTCGGAAGATTATTGAGTCCAGCCCCCCGCCCGAAGGGCAGGAAGTCAGTTGGGTTCATAGGAAACCAGCAAGATAAGCATTGTTAGGGGCTGGAAGGGACCTTGTAGATAATCAGGTCCATTCCCCCTGCACTAGGCAGAAAAAGACAACTGGGGACAAGTGACCAGCGAGGTGACTGTCCAGTCTCCTTTTGAAGATTTCCAGGGTAGGTGACTGCACCACCACTGGAGGGAGTTTATTCCACAGTGAGCTAAATACTGTATGGTATTTAGCTCACCTGTTGCAGAGGGTTGCACTATCTCTGCAAGTGCCAACATGAGCAGTGCCATGCGGGGCAGACCCCTGGCCCAGCTGGCCCAGTATCCCATCTCAGACGGCAGCAGGAGCAGAGCCTTTAGAGGGAGAGCGCTAAACTGCGTGCGCCTGGGTGATCTCTCTCTCATTCATTGCCCTTGTATTGTAAACATCTTGCAACTGTTCTGATGGCATTAAAGTTGCCAGGTAGGGACAGTGCACTGCTCTCACAGCTTCACACCCTGCCTGTGTAACTGCTATACACAGCAGCAAGACAGCTAGGACTATTTCTCTATCACTTTGGGATTATTTACCTTTGGAAGACATTAACCATTGCAAGGGAGGCATGAATCCTTAGACACCTAATCCAAAGTCCCTTGAAGCTCAGGGGATCAGCCCTACTTTTCCATGAATCTATGATTCTGCGGAACTGGAGAGATCATACCATAGCTGCTTAATGAAATTAGCTTAACTACTAAAATAATCCATCATTTTAATTAAAGCCTTATACGCTTGGGTGTATTGCTTCTCACCTGCCACCTTAAGTGATGAGAATAGAGCCAGGCTAAGTCTATACTTTGTGCTGCTGAGACAGCTGTGGTGAAAGACACACAAAGATCTTCCTGGTGCAGACACAGTTTATACCAGCAGCAAGGACTCTGGCTAATGGAATTTATACCACTTTGGGGAGCAAGTAAACTGTACTGGCAAAACCCTTTGTTCTAATGACACCGGCCTCTAGGTCAGGCCTCTCGTCAGTACAGAAGCATCACTTAAGTCACATCCCCAACCAGCACTGCTGTCCTGGCTCAGGTTTCCAGGGCAGACCTGGCTGAGGAATGCTCCAGTCCACTGTGCATGTGGAGGAAACGTTGCCTGGAGGGGAGTGAAAGGTGTTGTTCCAGCGTGTAGCTCTGGAACGGGAGGGTTAATATCAACTCAACACTATTAAACCTTTTAGCACCTGCCTACATTTAACACTTACATGCTGTACTGACTGGGGTCAGGCTTTATTGCTGCTTTTCACTGTGTCACTATATTTTAATTTCTTTAGAACAACTGGATGAGACAGTATTAGCTGGTATTACTGACAGCCCCTTCACCAGCCATGGCATCAATTACCCATCTTGCTTCAAAAGAGAGTAATATATTCCCTCTTTGTTATTACTGTGTTGCTGGTTAGAAAGCACAGGGATGTCATGGTATCAGACAGACAGTTCCCAGGGACATTGGCCTGGTACGGCTTGAAAGTAAGAGGCTCACTAAAGGAGAGGGAGGTAAAGGCATGTCAGTATACAAGATCCAGCTACAGTATTTCAGTTTTCCAGCACACAGATGAGGCTGGCTTATCCACCAAATACCCCATCTTTGGGCTTGCCTACAGGAGGAGGCATCAGACAGAGGAGGATGGGTAGGGCTGGAAGGGATGTCTTGGTGGAGTCCCCTGGCACTGCAGGAAGCCAACTCATATGATTCTTTTCATGAGCTCAGCAAGGTCCTGAACTAGTTAAATGTTATTGCCACCACAACCCCAGAGGGAGCCTCACTTCTGACAGATGGAAACAGTCCTCCGATTTCCAGCCTGGTGCAGCTGTTCATGGCCAGTTTCTCCCCACTGGTTTCTGTGCCAACATTTGTCCTTCATCTTAAAACAGTTCTTTTCTATTCCTCATCTTTGCTTCCCATCAACAAAGCAGGGCACAATCCCATCTCCTCTCTAGTCCAACAAAACGAAGGCGAGAAGCAGCATCCTGTGGTCCGCTCCTGTAAGCAGGCTCTCCCTTTCCTGTAGTCTCAGAAGCCCTTCTCTGCACCTGCTTCACTTTGACTCCTCTGCCTTGAATATGAGTGACCAGACTTGTACACAGAATTCCAGATGAAGCCTCACCAGTGCCGTGTATGAACACGTTCCTACATCCAAAGATACCTGGCCTAGCACGTGCTAGAATCATCTTTGCCTCTTCCATTGCTACATCACTGTGTTGGCTCACAAATGTCCCAAGATGGAAAAAGTCAGTGTATAGTTGATCACCTTTTTCACTTTCACAGGAGAACCCCCAGCTTACAGCAGACGTTTTTATTTTTCCCTAAGTGTATAACCTTGCAAACTGTCATATCAAAGGTCAGCCCATTTCTATTACTTGTCTCAGTCAGTTCCTCCTGCACAATACTCTGTTCCTCCCCCGTACTAACAGTGCCTCTGCATGAGTTTCCCACACGCTAGTTAACGCGTGGTAAGTAACACAAAGGAATATCCCAGGGAAGACAAGGCACGGGTAATTGTAACAAGTTTTCAGGTAAAGTGAAAGAATGGGGCTCGCACTGACTTGCTAACTCCTGCTGCTCTGCTTTCTTTGCATCTGGATTTTATCTTGTATTATTTGCCATGTGTTAGCTAACATGCAGTAGGAACGTGCCTGGACAGAACACAACTTCTTCTTAGGGTGCAAACAACTTTAGAGAGGAGTTTGTTTTCCATTGCCGTAACACGCAACTTCATCCACAGACACACTTACACTACTTGTCCTCCATATGATTTCTAATGACAAGAATTGCAGTGACTTCTTGCAAATACCAACCACCTCTGGCTCTGACCCCCAGCCATAGATTAAATTAATATAGGATACAAAATCCTGTTTTACTGTCACAAATTGATACTGAGACAGGAAGACCTGAAGAGGAAATCGAAAGCAGGGCAAGGAGAGTAAGAAGGAAAAGACGCATAATAATTAAAAACTAATAATCTGACCAGGCCATTATTATTGCTGTTATTGTCAGATTTTTGTCCTTCATTGACCTAGCAAGTTGCACGAGTTAGGAGCACAGGAATGGAAAGGACTGTCCAAGCCATTGGGTCTAGTCCTGTGACTTCCCAGATAACCGTGGCAAACAGGTCAAAGTTCATCCAGCATTTATAATTGGCCAAATATTTAGGCCCCGGCAGACACTTCTACAGGACATAGGCATCCCATTAGCGTGACTTCTATCCTGGGGAAGATCCTAGAAAAGTTTATTAAGGAGGCCATCCTTGAGGGACTGGCCCAGGCTAACATCCTAAGGGATAGCCAGCA